>NC_047109.1:17646494-17768994 GCF_902500255.1 Thalassophryne amazonica
CTTGGTCCAATATTTACAAAAAAATTATTAAAACCGTTGACTACCTCATCCTTATTTTCCTTCTTGACATTATTATCAATGAAATACTGAGGGTAACTCTGTTTTTTTATTACCATTTTTGATAATGCTATTTAATATATCCCATATTCCTTTAATATTGTTTTTGTTATTATATAATATGTTACTATAATATTCCTTCCTACATACCCGTATAATATTAATCTATTTTTGTATTTCTTATATCTATTTTCTGCCTCTTTAGTTTTTAGTTTTATGAATTCTCTATACAGTGCATTTTTCTTATTACATGCATTTCGTAACCCTTTCGTCATCCATGGTCGATCTTGGATTTTTTGTTTTCTGTAGTCGTATAATTGCACAATTTTTATCATATAATGATGTAAATATTTGTAAAAAAGTTTCATATGCACTATCAACATCACTTTCACTGTATACCTTTTCCCAGTTTTGCTCCTGTAAATCCTTCTTTAGTGTGTTCATGTTTTCTTCTGTCCGCACTCGCCTGTATTTTATTTTCTCCTCTGGCTGATTCCGCCGATGGTTTCTATTATAAACGATGAAAACTGGTAGATGATCACTAATGTCATTGATTAATAATCCACTCACAGTGTTATTCTCAATATCATTGCTGAATATATTATCAATTAAGGTGGCACTATGGGATGTAATTCTGCTTGGCCTGGTGATTTTTGGATATAAACTCATACTGTACATTATACTGATAAATTCATCTGTTATTTTATGCTTATTTGGATTGAGCAGATCAATATTTAAGTCACCACAAATGAACACAGTTTTTTGATTAGTTTTTGAGAACATTTTTCCCATACAGTCAGTGAATGTTTCAATACTAGATCCTGGTGCTCTATATATACAGCTGACTAATACATTTTTGCTTTTTTCTTCACATATTTCAATAGTTATACATTCTAATAAGTTATCGATCACAGTTGTCATATTGTCTACTATTTTATAATCCATGTTCTTATCCACATACACAGCCACTCCTCCTCCACTCTTATTCTTTCTGTTTACACAATTAAATTCATATCCATCCAGTTCAGAATCCATTCCTTTATCTTCATTGATCCATGTTTCTGATATAGCAATTATGTTAAATATTTTTTTAAATTGACTTAAATATTCTTTAATGTTGTTAAAGTTTGCATATAGACCTTCTGCTGTTGAAATGGATTATTGATAATTTGTTATCCGTTTTAATGATCCGATTAAACTGTTCATCTGTATAATAGCAACAACTGTCATTGATATTTGAGAAGAAATTATTGTCCGGGTCTATATCGTGCTCCAAGTCCAGCACATTGTGGTCTGTGTATTTAAATGTTCTCAGTTCTACTTTTCCATGATCAGCAATCCTTTGAGTTATATCCTTCTTGTCTCCAGATGTAGATGATGTAGTAGATGAATAGGTTCCTCTGGTCTGTGTCATGGTGTTGTGATGTGTTTGTGTCCTCATACCTTATTGGTCGTATTTGTCCAGATCCTCGATGTTCCTGATTACCATAACCTTCGCTTGTTCTGGTGTTCCATTCAATTTGATAAATGTTTTGCAGTTGGATGTCCATGTCTGTTGAATTTTTCCCTGCTTTTTTAAGAAACGAGCTTTCCTGGCGATGTCTGCATTTCTTTTGGTCAGATGTTCATTGATGAATACGTTTGTTCCTTTGAGTTTCCGTCCCTGTTTTAACAATGCCATTTTACGTTTTCTGTTGACAAACCTCATTATAACAGCTCGCTTGTCTCCATCCTCTCTCCTGGGCAGGGGGTGGCACGCTTCAATGTTATTACAGTCCATTTGAATACCTTTAGATTGCAGGAAGTCAGCCATCTGTTGTTCCACTGAGCTGGCCTCCTGCTCACTGGCCTCCCCTCCGCTGTCTTCTGACACCGCCCGTGCGTAGGATTGAGGTTTAATATGAATTCCTGTAATAATAACGTCATTCATCCTTGTGTACTGTTCCAACTCCGCAACACGGTTCTCCAGGTGCACCAGACGCTGGTCTTTCTCGGCATTCTGGATCCGGAGAGCCTTCACTTCTTCCACCAGCTCCATAATGGATTTCTGCTGTATTTTAACAACAGAGATTTCCTCAGACAAAAAGTCCAGGGACTTCTTGATATCGTCTCCCTCCTCCGCCGTCAGTGCCTTCTTCGGACCCATGGTCAGATAACTCTGCGCTGGCGCCTCGGGCCTTGGTAAAGCCGCGCCGGTGGAACTGCACTGACGCCTCGGGCCTCGGTGGAGCCGCGCCGGTGGAACTGCGTTGATGCCTTGGGCCTCGGTGGAGCCGCGCCGGTGGAACTGCGCTGACGCCTCGGGCTTCAGGTGGAGCCACGCCGGTGGATGTGCGCTGGCGCCTCGGGCCTCGGTGGAGCCGCGCCGGTGGAACTGCGCTGACGCCTCGGGCTTCAGGTGGAGCCACGCCGGTGGAACTGCGCTGATGCCGCAGGCTTCAGGTGGAGCCACGCCGGTGGATGTGCGCTGGCGCTTCGGGCCTCGGTGGAGCCACGCCGGTGGAACTGCGCTGACACCTCGGGCCTCGGTGGAGCTGCGCCGGTGGAAAACAATCCTGCTGTGGATCAGCGAACTTCACACTAATAATGTGATTATTAACTGTCAGATGACAATGTAAAACCTCTTAATCATTCTAAAGTTGATTGTAAGCAGAAACAAGGCAGTTTAAGCGCAAACGGGGCGATAATCTCTTAATTGCTGCTAGCGCTCAGTCATGACGCTGCTAGCGCTCCGCTAGTTGCTCCCTACTTGGCTTAGGGAGCAGATTCCTGCTTGAATCAGGAAACCTTCCATTCTGAAACCAAGCACACTAACCACCTGGCTGTAACAAGTGGATTTTTACTTACATGTTATGTTCCCTGGGGGACTGTTTTGTGTGTGGCACACCAACCGAGGATGCAGTACTGCTCATGTTTAATAAAATAATAGTAAGTAAAGATACTGCTTTAACTGTCCATTCTGTATAGTTTGATAGAACAGAGTGAACAGCCCCGCCCCCAAAAAAGTGCACACTGGAGGGTACGTGCCTCTGAGCGTGCGTAATGAATTGGGTGCGCTCCTAGAAAGCTTGTGTGTTTAGGCTACACCGTTGTAAGAGAGTAACTGAGTAAGAGTAAAGAGTGATGACAGTATTTTTTTAATTATTATTTGAACATATAGACCCTCGGTCAAGTGATCTCCTGCATACCACAAAACCAAACCAACAACTGATCTGAGAAACGACACGAGACAGTAGATTAACCCCACATACAGCCCTCCATCACAAGCGCAAACACAGCGCAATTGGGTCAAAGATAAAACGTGTCAAAGATAAACCTTTCATGTAGATGTACAGTGGTCCCTCGTTTATCGCGGGAGTTACGTTCTAAAAATAGCCCACAATAAGCGAAATCCGCGAAGTAGTCAGCGTTATTTTTTACAATTATTATAGACGTTTTAAAGCTGTAAAACCCCTCACTACACACTTTATACGCTTTTATCAAACAGGCATTAACATTTTCTCACTTTTCTCTCGTGTGTAAACACTCTCAAAGTTCAAACCTTAGTAGAAAAATAAGACCAACCTGTTTTCAGGCCCAAACATTTGTTTGAGAAATAAAAATAGAACGTTTTCCTATAAATAATTATGATGGCTTTTAGAACTAACAAATTTAATTTTAACGATCAACCTACAGGTTGGACACATAAGAGATTTTTAATAGTGACTGACCAGTATTTCACAGTTCTGATCGCGCCTCTTCGTCGTGGCGCCGCTTTTTCCACTGAGTCACACCTTGCTGCAGGTGTGTTTTTCCACTGAGTCACACCTCGCTGCAGGTGTCTTTTTCCATTGAGTCACACCTCGCTGCAGGTGTCTTTTTCCACTGAAGGCCTCGCTGCAGGTGTCTTTTTCCACTGAGTCACACCTCGCTGCAGGTGTCTTTTTCCATTGAGTCACACCTCGCTGCAGGTGTCTTTTTCCACTGAGTCACACCTCGCTGCAGGTGTCTTTTTCCATTGAGTCACACCTCGCTGCAGGTGTCTTTTTCCACTGAAGGCCTCGCTGCAGGTGTCTTTTACGGAGTGAAGAACACAGTTATGGGTAGTTGTTGGCGCTCTTTTTTTCTTCTGGGTGATAAGATTCTTATAAACAGACACGCAGAACACAATGCACGTACTCTCCCTTCGCGGTGCCGCAACAGGTGTCCCGTCATCTCGACAGAACACCGGCCTGCTTGGTGAGGACGCAGAGCACAATGTGCTGTAAAAAAAAAAAAAAAAAAAAAGCATGCAAAATTGGACTAAAAAATTCTGCGAAACTGCGAGGCGCTATATTTTCCAGTATTTCTTTTTCTTTCTTTTTTATTTTTAGTTTTGATAACTCTCACATCCGAGGGGACGAGGTTGATGATGTGAGGGGGCGTCGCCCCCAAACGCCCCTCGTGGCACCGGGTCCGACTGGAGGGCTTACTGGGGGTGTATATCATTGCTGTCGATATACTGATTACAGGTCAGGGAGACACACAGGAAAAAGCGGACAAAGATCATGACAAAAACTTGAGATGTTTTCTGATGAGGTGCAGACAAACAGACATTAAACTCAATGCAGACAAGTTTAAACTGAGGAAAGTGTCTGTACACTACATCGGACACTTGCTGACAGCAGAAGGACTCGGCATTGACCCGGAGAAAGTGGGGGCAGTGCGAGAGTTGCCAAAGCCTACGGATGTTAAGAGTGTGCAGAGACTGGTAGGTATACTAAACTATCTTTCCAAGATGTGTGATCATCTTTCTGATGACTGTGAAGTTTTGAGACAACTTACACACAAGGACAACATGTGGGAATGGACTGAGGTACACGAGACAGCTTTTAAGAGACTGAAAGACAAAATTACAAATGCTCCATTGCTCAAGTACAATGACCAAAATGAGGAGTTAACCCTGCAATGTGACGCCTCAGAGACAGGACTGGGAGCAGCCTTGACATAAAAACGTAAACCTGTAGCATTTGCAAGCAGAGCATTGACTCCCACAGAAAGGGGTTCTGCCCAGATTGAAAAAGAATGCTTGGCCATATAGTGTTTGGAATTAAAAACTTCCACCAGTATCCTAATGGTAGAAAAGTGACTGTTCAGACTGACCATAAGCCACTTGAATATATTGTGAGAAAACCACTACTCAGTGCACCAAAGGCTGCAGAGATATGACATTAATATGATCTATGTGCCTGGCTGAGGCACACTAAGCACAGCAACTTACCTGACAACAATCGGGGACACACAGAGTCAGAGCTGGAGACTGTTAACATGGTTACCAACTTGGCGATCTCTGCAGAAAGACTATCAGCCATCCGCGATGCAACAAGGGAGGACGCAAAGTTGCAGGAAGTGATTAAGTTCATTCTTACAGGATGGCCTCAAAACAAGAAAAGGCATTGCTCCAAACAGTCAACACTATGCTGCTTTTCAGGAGCTTTCAGGATGGCAAAGTGTTCAAAAATCCAACCTAACCCGCCGCATACACTCATCACATGTGGGAGTGGAGGGTCGCCTCAGATGAGCTCGTGAGTGTGTGTGTACTGGCAAGGAATGAATGAATAAATAAAAATGTTTATTGCTAAATGTGACATCTGCAGGTCAGTTGACCCCAAGCAACAAAAGGAGACATTGCATCCCCGTGACAGTGCCTACAGACCTTGGGCCAAAGTAGGAACTGATTTGTTTTCTTGGCATGATAAAGACTACCTGGTAACTGTGGACTTTTATTCAAATTTTTGGGAAGTTGATTATCTGCTGGACACCAAAAGTATCACAGTGATTCACAAACTAAAAGCACACTTTGCTCGTCAGGGGATTCCAGATGTGCTCATTTCTGATAACGAACTGCAGTATTCATGTCACGAGTTTAAAACGTTAGGCAAAAGTGGGAATTTGAACACAGAACATTGTCACCCGGGTACCCACAAAGCAATGGAAAGGTGAAGTCAGCTGTCAAAACAGCTAAACGTCTAATGCAGAAAGCTGCAACTTCTGGACAGGACCCTTACTTGGCTGTACTGGACCACCACAGCACACCGAGCCAAGGTCTCAGCACAAGTCCAGCACAGAGACTTCTCAGTAGGAGGACACGGACCCTTCTTCCTACAAAAGAGAGCCCAAAGTGGCAGACAGTAAACAGGGACTAATCGACAACACAAGAAGACAGGAGAAATATTACAACCGCACAGCAAAGGACCTGGACCATTTCAAATCAGGGGACAGTGTTCAGGTCCAACAATTCGAGCCCAGTAAAACCTGGAAAATGGCTAAAATAGTCAGACTAGTGATTCCCACATCTTAAGAGGTGGAGCTTGAGTCAGGTAGTGTCCTGAAGAGAAACCGTCACCATCTCAGGCACAACTACAGCAACATCTGCACAGACGGGGACGTACACACAAACTGTAGTAGCTGCTGAACGTGGTCATTTTAGTGACCAATACACTACTACTACAAGGTCTGGTTGTCAGGTTAAGAGGCCTGCCTATTTGAGGGACTATACTGAGTGAGATTGCTATGTATGGTCACTTTCTATGTTTGGTTCTGAGTTGCTGTTGCACTGTAATAGAGAGGGAGGAAAAGTGGATGAGATTGACCACATGGTTAATTTTGCATGAATGAATGAATGTAATTTCAAGCATAATTTTACAAAATGCGCATTTAAGGTTAATGTTTGAAGAGGATGTAGTAGAATTTTGTTTTTGAGTTTAGCCAAGAGAATTACGTGCATTTTTATGAAGTGTTTATGTTTATATCTGGATGCAGTGACAACAACATGGTATTTGGGTTGCAAAGAAAATATACAACTTGGAAACAGAGAAAAAAAAAAGAGGAACGATGCAACAAGTAGTTAGTTCCATGTTATGTTCCCAGGGGGACTGTTTTGTGTGTGGTACACTGATAGAGGGCAGGGCTAGGATATGGCGTGTGGCATGTGGATATGGTAGTTACGCTTGTGTTCAGTAGGTACAGTCAGGCCTACGTCAGTTACGGCTGCCATTTGGGGTCGCCGCTGAAAACACACTGTATGCGCACTCACAACCATTGTTGATATAGTCATCTTTACTGCTGTTTATTTGCAAAGGCCTGCCGATTTGGTCATGCCAAATGGCATAGGTATGGTCGGACATCCGGGTCCCTGATGTGCGCGCACATAGAAACACGCATAGTAACCAGCGAGCCGCTGAAAACAACTGCTGTCGCGCTCATTTCCTACTTGACGTCCAACAACAACAACAACATTGTCATTGACATTAATTAAATCAAATGAAACATTATTAATTAAATCCCAATATTGTGTTGCACTTAATTGACAAAGTTATGTGGAAAAAGTTACCTTAACTTTATCAATTAAATTCAACATTTTATTTCTTAGAGTGCAGGTGGTTTTAATTTGACAAACAACAATAGTGGCTGAAGACATTAAAACCACTAAACATTTCACTCATGGTACCAACATGAAACCAATTGAGCTACATGTAGCCCTGTCTAAAATCACTGACTACGGTGCATACGTATAATCAGTAACACAACGTGTTAACTCAGGCCCAGTCCCTTTGTACTACCCACTCTAGATAACTATAGCTACATGGGACTTGGGTTACATAAATAAACACAATAAATCAATAACACTAACAACAGTTAAACTAACATAAACCACAATAACAACATTTAAAACCTCAAAACCCTGAGCTCACATGGTGCATTGCAGCACAGCATCCATTTATATCTTAGCTAAAATTGCTAATTTCTCCAAAAATATTTGTCCTATCAAAATTCCGTTTTCGCAGCGTTCATCCTTGACCAAAAATACATAAGCATACCAAACAGCAAATGTCAGATGTTTGTGTGATCAAAGCCCCCCCCCACACACACACAGAGAAGCAACGTGGCTATTACAATATAGATAAACATTTACTCTATTCTAATATGTATATGTCATGGACATGAACGAGCGAAGCTCGTCAGTATCTCACCATGTCATTTAGGTCCTTCAGACTTTATTTTGAGTAAATGCTTCAGGGGAGCATTAGCATGGCAAAAACCTTTCAGCTTTGGGGTGGGGGGGGGGGCTTTGTTACTTTAGCATTTTTTTTTTATGTAGATGTAAATTAATATTCAGTTTTCAGCTAGTTGACAGTAGGGCTGTACAATATGGCCAAATTATCGTATCTCAATATTGTCATATAAATTGTCATGTACAACCCCTGGCAAAAATTAGGGAATCACCGGCCTCAGAGGATGTTCATTCAGTTGTTTAATTTTGTAGAAAAAAAAAACAGATCACAGACATGACACAAAACTAAAGTCATTTCAAATGGCAACTTTCTTGCTTTAAGAAACACTATAAGAAATCAAGAAAAAAGATTGTGGCAGTCAGTAATGATTATTTTTTTAGACCAAGCAGAGGAAAAAAATATGGAATCACTCAATTCTGAGGAAAAAATTATGGAATCACCCTGTAAATTTTCATCCCCAAAACTAACACCTGCATCATATCAGATCTGCTCGTTAGTCTGCATCTAAAAAGGAGTGAACACACCTTGGAGAGCTGTTGCACCAAGTGGACTGACTCATGGCTCCAACACGAGAGATGTCAATTGAAACAAAGGAGAGGATTATCAAACTCTTAAAAGAGAGTAAATCATCATGCAATGTTGCAAAAGATGTTGGTTGTTCACAGTCAGCTGTGTCTAAACTCTGGACCAAATACAAACAACATGAGAAGGTTGTTAAAGGCAAACATACTGGTAGACCAAGGAAGACATCAAAGCGTCAAGACAGAAAACTTAAAGCAATATGTCTCAAAAATCGAAAATGCACAACAAAACAAATGAGGAACGAATGGGAGGAAACTGGAGTCAACGTCTGTGACCGAACTGTAAGAAACCGCCTAATGGAAATGGGATTTACATACAGAAAAGCTAAACGAAAGCCATCATTAACACCTAAACAGAAAAAAACAAGGTTACAATGGGCTAAGGAAAAGCAATCGTGGACTGTGGATGACTGGATGAAAGTCATATTCAGTGATGAATCTCGAATCTGCATTGGGCAAGGTGATGATGCTGGAACTTTTGTTTGGTGCCGTTCTAATGAGATTTATAAAGATGACTGCCTGAAGAGAACATGTAAATTTCCACAGTCATTGATGATATGGGGCTGCATGTCAGGTAAAGGCACTGGGGAGATGGCTGTCATTACATCACCAATAAATGCACAAGTTTACGTTGATATTTTGGACAATTGAAAGGATGTTTGGGGATGATGACATCATTTTTCAAGATGATAATGCATCTTGCCATAGAGCAAAAACTGCGAAAACATTCCTTGCAAAAAGACACGTAGGGTCAATGTCAACGAGCAGATCTGATTTGATGCAGGTGTTAGTTTTGAGGATGAAAATTTACAGGGTGATTCCATAATTTTTTTCTCAGAATTGAGTGATTCCATATTTTTTTCCTCTGCTTGGTCTAAAAAAGTAACCGTTACTGACTGCCATAATATTTTTTCTTGATTTCTTATAGTGTTTCTTAAAGCCAGAAAGTTGCCATTTGAAATGACTTTAGTTTTGTGTCATGTCTGTGATCTGCTTTTTTTCTACAAAATTAAACAACTGAATGAACATCCTCTGAGGCCGGTGATTCCATAATTTTTGCCAGGGGTTATAAATGTCACTTATATACATGCTGTCCATATTCTTGAGCCACGTATGGGTATGGAGAGTTCCCATGGGATAAAGCTTTTCATCCTACCATCCCTGGTTCTCAAGACCAGGCACCTAAGTGGCTCTACTCTCTCTCTCTCTCTCTCTCTCTCTCTCTCTCTCTCTCTCTCTCTCTCTCTCTCTCTTATTAAATATATTTAGGTGTACCTTAGTAAACACTAGTAGAGTTCCACCTTAGATGATATACCTTACTGAATTTTCATATCAATATGAAAGGATATGACTATGATTTGACACAAAGTGCAGCAACAGTAAAATTAAACATTCTTAAACAAAACAGTAATAATACCACACTCATTTTGCACTCATCATAAGGTTAGTATACTGTGCCCTCCAAAAGTATTGGAACACTTGGAATTTCACACATTTTAATTTGTTTATGCCATTTTAAATACAAGAAATACAAAAAAATAAAGAATAAAAATTTCTAAAATTATCTTCCTCAAACTCAAACTGAAAGCAAATCTGTAAAACTTGATAAAACCTGTAAATAATAATCAGTTTTATTGCCAGCTTTCTTTAGACAAGTCAGGGGATGGAAACATGAACATTTCCAAGTCACTTAATATGGATAGGCTCCAGCCCCCCGCAACCCTCAATTGGACTAAGTGGTTGAAGATGTGTGTGTGTGAGAGAGAATATGTCTTGACTTTATTTATAGCAATTATGAAGAAATACAAAAGTTTCTTTCACCAAAACATCAAATCTAGGCTTTCATCTCAAATACTTTGTCAAACTGTAGCTGAGCTTTCAGGTCTTCTTTTTAAGAAAATCCTCCTCTACACCACTTCATCAGGAAGCTGGATTTAATATTTTTAATTAATTTATATCACGTTGTAGAGATTAGCTTTCAGTTTGAGTTAAGGAAGATAGTTTTAGAAAAAAAAATGTATTTGAAATGGAATAAACAAATTCAAATGTGTGAAATACCAAGTGTTCCAATACTTTGGAGGGCAACTGAGAAACAGTGAGGAGCAGCATCTTACATCTCATATATACTCAACAAAAATATAAACACAACACTTTTGGTTTTGCTCCCATTTTGTATGAGATGAACTCAAAGATCTAAAACTTTTTCCACATACACAATATCACCATTTCCCTCAAATATTGTTCACAAACCAGTCTAAATCTGTGATAGTGAGCACTTCTCCTTTGCTGAGATAATCCATCCCACCTCACAGGTGTGCCATATCAAGATGCTGATTAGACACCATGATTAGTGCACAGGTGTGCCTTAG
Source organism: Thalassophryne amazonica (assembly GCF_902500255.1). Classification (NCBI taxonomy): domain Eukaryota; kingdom Metazoa; phylum Chordata; class Actinopteri; order Batrachoidiformes; family Batrachoididae; genus Thalassophryne; species Thalassophryne amazonica. The sequence continues at coordinate 17,657,535 of NC_047109.1, forward strand.
ACTGCCCACAATAAAAGGCCACTCTGAAAGGTGCAGTTTTATCACACAGCACAATGCCACAGATGTCGCAAGATTTGAGGGAGCGTGCAATTGGCATGCTGACAGCAGGAATGTCAACCAGAGCTGTTGCTCATGTATTGAATGTTCATTTCTCTACCATAAGCCGTCTCCAAAGGCGTTTCAGAGAATTTGGCAGTACATCCAACCAGCCTCACAACTGCAGACCACGTGTAACCACACCATCCCAGGACCTCCACATCCAGCATGTTCACCTCCAAGATCGTCTGAGACCAGCCACTCGGACAGCTGCTGAAACAATCAGTTTGCATAACCAAAGAATTTCTGCAGAAACTGTCAGAAACCGTCTCAGGGAAGCTCATCTGCATGCTCGTCGTCCTCATTGGGGTCTCGACCTGACTCCAGTTCGTCGTCGTAACCGACTTGAGTGGGCAAATGCTCACATTCGCTGGCGTTTGGCACGTTGGAGAGGTGTTCTCTTCACGGATGAATCCCGGTTCACACTGTCCAGGGCAGATGGCAGACAGTGTGTGTGGCGTCGTGTGGGTGAGCGGTTTTCTGAAGTCAATGTTGTGGATCGAGTGGCCCATGGTGGCGGTGGGGTTATGGTATGGGCAGGCGTCTGTTATGGACGAAGAACACAGGTGCATTTTATTGATGGCATTTTGAATGCACAGAGATACCGTGACGAGATCCTGAGGCCCATTGTTGTGCCATCCAAGAACATCACCTCATGTTGCAGCAGGATAATGCACGGCCCCATGTTGCAAGGATCTGTACACAATTCTTGGAAGCTGAAAATGTCCCAGTTCTTGCATGGCCGGCATACTCACCGGACATGTCACCCAATGAGCATGTTTGGGATGCTCTGGACTGGCGTATACGACAGCGTGTACCAGTTCCTGCCAATATCCAGCAACTTCACACAGCCATTGAAGAGGAGTGGACCAACATTCCACAGGCCACAATTGACAACCTGATCAACTCTATGCGAAGGAGATGTGTTGCACTGCATGAGGCAAATGGTGGTCACACCAGATACTGACTGGTATCCCCCCCCCCCAATAAAACAAAACTGCACCTTTCAGAGTGGCCTTTTATTGTGCGCAGTCTAAGGCACACCTGTGCACTAATCATGGTGTCTAATCAGCATCTTGATATGGCACACCTGTGAGGTGGGATGGATTATCTCAGCAAAGGAGAAGTGCTCACTATCACAGATTTAGACTGGTTTGTGAACAATATTTGAGGGAAATGGTGATATTGTGTATGTGGAAAAAGTTTTAGATCTTTGAGTTCATCTCATACAAAATGGGAGCAAAACCAAAAGTGTTGCGTTTATATTTTTGTTGAGTGTAGTTCAGCAGATAAGAGAATATTTAGAGTGGAATCCTGCAAATAGTGATACAAGCATCAAATTTGGCACAAATAATCCATAGACATGAACTCTTTTGAAAAAAAACGATTGGCCACTTGAATTTTCAATAGGCAGCCAGGTAGGGGTCAATTGAAGAATTACACAGGGGTCAAAGTTAAAAGATGCTCCAATCATATAGAAAACTACACCACATTATTTGCCCGATCATAAAGATTCCAAAAAGGTATAGTTTGGACAACCTGTGACTGATTGTTATGGAGTTATGAGGTAAAAGCAGTAAGAATGGTGACAAAGGTCAGTTTCAGTTTGTACAGGGGTCAAAAGTTAAAGTTGCTCCATTAATTTTGCTCCAGCTGTATTTGTGCTGAATTTAATGCTTGTATCACCATTTGAAGGATTGTTTCAGTTATCTGCTGCACTAATAAGCCCACATAACATGAACTAGCTGCTGTCTGTTAGCTTAAACCTGTTCATAAGACCACCGAATTAAAGGAGAAATGCTGCTTTTAACAACCTGGACCTCATTTCTGGCATAAAATATGGTTGTTTACTCACCAATATAAGTTTGGTGTCATTAGAAGCCCATAGTTCAAAGGACGTGTTCAGTTCAAATCTGAAGCAAACATTTTTCTTCTTCTACTAAGGTGGATTAGAACTTTTTATGGTACACAGCACACACTACTGGACAGGAGGAAACTAGCAGTCAAAATGACTCACTGATTTCAAAATGCACCTCTTTCAACCAGATGTGCAGTGCCGTGACATGTCAATCATCTGTGTCCAATCAGATTTCAAGGGAGTCCAGTGAAACCCCAGCCTCCGCTCTAGCTCCACCCATGCCAGAAAGTGTTCAACATTTGACATTTCCTGTTTCTCTGTGGACTCAAAATTCGGCACTTCCTGTTTGAGTGTTCGCTTGCCATTGAGTTCCCGCAAGATTCCATGGGATCTCGTCTGTCAATCCAGGAAGTGTTTGACATTTGGACATTTCCTGTTTTACTGTGGATGTGAAATGTGGCACTTCCTGTTTAGGACGCCCCGTACCATGAGCGAGCTTTGCACCGTTGTGCTTCGCTTCATTCGTAATATCTAGGCCTGTGTAGAAGGGGTTGGTGTCCCTGATGGCCCACCTCTGGATTTAGGTTTTAGAGTTGGGATTATATTTTATATTAGGTTTAGGTTTGGGGGCTAGGTTAGGTAAGGAGTTAGAATTATAGTTAATTTGAGGGCTATTGTTTGGGTCAGGATTGGGATTATAGTTGCTGTGGTTTGGGTTTGGATTACATTTCTGCTTAAAATCTGGGTTAAGTTTAGGTTTCAAGGTTTAAAACTAATCTCTCCCTTGAGCTTTGGATTGGGGATAAAATTTGAGTTTGGATTGGGATTAGGGTTAGTCTCTCTGTAGGTGTTGGTGAGGTTTGTTCTTCACACTGTTCCTGTGTTTAACTTCAGTCATCACATGTTTTGTTTTTTTCCCAATGACCAGTCGGTGCAGGATGAGCCGCTGGACTGAATGAATATTTGTGAGAATAATTGTTTAAATTCAATCATTTGTGTTCAAATCTTCAGTTTGTCTTAACAGTTTGTAGTCTGCATCTTCACCACATGGTGGCAGTATGGCTTCATATTTTCTTTTTTGGTTTTCCTTCTCCTCCTCCTACCTCTTCTCACACTTCTCCTATTTTCCTTCCTCCCTCCCTTGCTTCCTTTGTTCCTACGTTTGCCCCACATCTTTACTTGCTGTATTCTTTCCTCCCCCGTTATTAAAAGCCTCTTTTCTTCATCCACAACAACCTCAAAACCCTGTAAGACCCACTGTTACAGAATTACAACCATTTTTGTGATAAACGTATCATTTTTTTTTTTTTTGGGGGGGGGGGGGGGGGGCATTGGGTCTTCTTGTTCAGTCAGAATGCTATTGGGTCATATATTTGTATATGATGCCTGTCATCGGTTCAAGACCTCACACGACCTCCAGATGTTTGATTGAACATCATCCCTTTGATTTACTGGACTGGATTTGCTTTAAAATTTTGTGTGTGTGTGTGTGTGTTTATTACAGCGTCTAGAACATGTACATGTATGTAGTTATTGCAGAAAATGTCTTACGTTTTATTCATGTCAAATTGAGCCCAGTAATGCAGGCAGAGACCAGAGAAGATGGTCGGCACAAAACAAAGGGATTTATTGTATCTCAAAAAAACCCAAAGTTCCAAAACAGCCAACAATGTGGACGTGAAGTGAAAAACAAAGCTCCAGCGAATCATCAACGCAGGAAAGTGACAGGGAGGTCAAAAGCAAAAATGATCAACCACCAAAAACCAAATAACGAAGCAACAGGTTAGACATTGAAACACATGGGCATAGTGACGGGGAACCACATGAAGGGAAAAGACGAGTGCCAGAGATATAGTGCCAGGGGAGGTGATGGACTAGTGGCTAAGTGTTGGGCTTGAGAGCAGAAGATCCTCTGTTCAAATCCCAGCCTGACTGGAAAATCACTAAGGGCCCTTGGGCAAGGTCCTTAATACCCTAGTTGCTCCTGGTGTGTAGTGAGCGCCTTGTATGGCAGCAGCCTGACGTCGGGGTGAATGTGAGGCATTATTGTAAAGTGCTTTGAGCGTCTGATGCAGATGGAAAAGCGCTATATAAATGCAGTGCATTTATAAATAACAAAACAGACGTCAAAGGGTGAGTAGAAAATAATCACAATAACCAAATGAAACCACAGAGGAGGAGAACAGATGATGCAAACACAAATGTAAACCTTGGAAGGGAACAATGCGCAACAGGGTAGAAACAAAGAATACAAAGAAGAAGCTAATCAGAACAGAAACGATAATCAGAACTAAACCATGAAATAAAAACCTAAATCAAGAACAAACAAACCCAACGACAGAATACTAAGAGCCCACATAATAACGAGCAGAAACCCGAGGAACACCAACAACCAACACAGGATATACAACCCCTGGCAAAAATTATGGAATCACCGGCCACAGAGGATGTTCATTCTGTTGTTTAATTTTGTATAAAAAAAGCAGATCACAGACATGACACAAAACTAAAGTCATTTCAAATGGCAACTTTCTGGCTTTAAGAAACACTATAAGAAATCAGGAAAAAAAGATTGTGGCAGTCAGTAACGGTTACTTTTTTAGACCAAGCAGAGGGGAAAAAAATATGGACTCACTCAATTCTGAGGAATAAATTATGGAATCACCCTGTAAATTTCCATCCCCAAAACTAACACCTGCATCAAATCACATCTGCTCATTGACATTGACCCTATGTCATGAAATTGACCCTATGTGTCTTTGTGCAAGGAATGTTTTCACAGTTTTTGCTCTATGGCAAGATGCATTATCATCTTGAAAAATGATTTCATCATCCCCAAACATCAGAAAAGTGTCCAAAATATCAACGTAAACTTGTGCATTTATTGATGATGTAATGACAGCCATCTCCCCAGTGCCTTTACCTGACATGCAGCCCCATATCATCAATGACTGTGGAAATTTACATGTTCTCTTCAGGCAGTCATCTTTATAAATCTCATTTGAACGGCACCAAACAAAAGTTCCAGCATTATCACCTTGCCCAATGCAGATTCGACATTCATCACTGAATATGGCTTTCATCCAGTCATCCACAGTCCACAATTGCTTTTCCTTAGCCCATTGTAACCTTGTTTTTTCTGTTTAGGTGTTAATGATGGCTTTCGTTTAGCTTTTCTGTATGTAAATCCCATTCCCTTTAGGCGGTTTCTTACAGTTCGGTCACAGACGTTGACTCCAGTTTCCTCCCATTCGTTCCTCATTTGTTTTGTTGTGCATTTTCGATTTTTTGAGACATATCGCTTTAAGTTTTCTGTGTTGACGCTTTGATGTCTTCCTTGGTCTACCAGTATGTTTGCCTTTAACAACTTTCCCATGTTGTTTGTATTTGGTCCAGAGTTTAGACACAGCTGACTGTGAACAACCAACATCTTTTGCAACATTGCGTGATGATTTACCCTCTTTTAAGAGTTCGATAATCCTCTCCTTTGTTTCAATTGACATCTCTCATGTTGGAGCCATGATTCATGTCAGTCCACTTGGTGCAACAGCTCTCCAAGGTGTGATCACTCCTTTTTAGATGCAGACTAACAAGCAGATGTGATTTGATGCAGGTGTTAGTTTTGGGGATGAAAATTTTCCTCAGAATTGAGAGTCCATATTTTTTTCCCTCTGCTTGGTCTAAAAAAGTAACCCTTACTGACTGCCACAATTTTTTTTCCTGATTTCTTATAGTGTTTCTTAAAGCCAGAAAGTTGCCATTTGAAATGACTTTAGTTTTGTGTCATGTCTGTGATCTGCTTTTTTTCTACAAAATTAAACAACTGAATGAACATCCCCCGAGGCCGGTGATTCCATAATTTTTGCCAGGGGTTGTAATATGAACGCACACACACACACACACACACACACACACACACACACACACACACACACACACACACACACACACACACACACACACACACACACACACACACACACACAGAGAGAGAGAGAGAGAGGAGGCAGAGAAACACAACAAAAAACATAAAAGTAGTGAAAACATAAACCACAACCACCAGGACAGATGGACACACAAACAAAAACATGTGTCTCACATTTGATCTGGAGCTTCTTTTGTAATTGTTGCAATATTACAACACTGAGTGAATGTGGTCGTCAAAACAACCCTGTTTGAAGAGGAACTTCAGTTCAAATTTTCCCAATATAACTTTAAACTACACATGATTCACACATTCTAGCCCTTTGCCTTATATTGAATTACATATATTTGAAACTAATGTGCAAAAATATATTGCCACAGCTAATCATCTATATTCTAATAGCCAAGTGGCCTCTGTGTGTCTGCATGTGTGTGTGTGTGTGTTTGGCTTCGATCACGCAAAAACCGAGGAGAGCTGACATTTGCTGTTCGCATTGGTATTTTGGGTGAAGGATGAATGCTGTAAAATGGAAAGTTGATTGGACAAATATTTTTGGAGAAATGAGCAATTATAGCTAACCAATAAACAATGGATCCTGTGCTGCAATGCACCATGGGAGTACTTCCAAACGTTTGTGCCAGAAGGCACAATTCAAGCTCTGGCAACAAATACAAATGTGCACAGTGTTCAAAATAATAGAAGATCTGTTAAGACAAATCCAAAGGAAATACAGACCGTGTTGTGCATGGACCTGCCCGAGGATGGGCCTAGTACTAAAGGCTGGAACCCATATGTGCTGGGAGACAGATACATGGCACCCCCTGCTGCTGATGTGTTGACAGCATTACATTTGGTGAACAACTTGACAGAGCCAGAGACTGAAAAGAGGGACAGACTCTGGAAACGCAGACCGTGGCTTGAATCACTCAGAGAGAAACATCTCCAGGTGGAACCAGAGGAGCACAAATGATTGCTTTTAAGGGGAAGTTCAGCAGCATCAAGTAGTATATGCAAGGTAAGCCACACCCATGGGGCTTCAAAGTATGGGAGAGAGCTGGCATGATGCTTGACATTGATGTTTACCAAAGGAGCAACAATGGAATACGAGTCAAATCTGAGCTTGGATTGTCAGCTGATGTTGTGATGAAGTTTGTTACCCCATTTCCAAAGCGTCAGAACTACAAGATCTACACAAACAACTACTTCACCTCTTTTCCATTGGTAGTAAAGCTCCTCGACCATGGACTCCATTATGTGGGAACCAGGCAGGTATGGCTATCCAACTGCAACCGTGAAGATGAGAAGAGCTTGAAGAAGAAGGGTAGAGGAAGCTTAGACTACAGAGTGGAGGAGAAACACAACATCTGTGCTGTGGAATGGTGTGACAGCAGGGCAGTCACACGTGTGTCATCCTTCACTGGACCAGAACCCGTGCTCAACGCTGGGACAAAGTCACCAAAACCTACACTGACGTTGGAAGGCCTCACACTGTGGGGACCTACAACAAATACATGGGAGGTGTGGATTTGTTAAACATGTTTACAGCCAAATACTAGTTGGCCCTGAAATCCCAGCGTTGGTACATGTACACCTTCTGGCACACCATCACCCTCGTGGTGGTCTATGCCTAGTTCTTCTACACGCGACACTGCAAAGCTCTCAAGATGCCAAAGAAGGAGATACTGAATATGAGAAAGTTCCAGGTACAGCTGTCATCCGCTCTCATTCTGCTAAGAATCTATTTCTGCTATTTGCCATGTTTGGGACATCTTTGATTTGTATCTTTTTGAAATGTACATGAATTGATTTTTGCAGTTGTATGTAAAAGTTTGGGCACCCCTGATGATTTCCATGATTTTCCTTTATAAATCATTGGTTGTGTGGATCAGCAATTTCAGTTAAATATGTCATATAGCAGACAAACACAGTGATATTTGAGAAGTGAAATGAAGTTTGTAGGATTTACAGAAAGTGTGCAATAATTATTCAAACAAAACTAGGCAGGTGCATAAATTTGGGCACCCCAACAGAAAAAATACATACCACGCAAGACAGAAAATCTACTTTTCAGGGGAACCACTTTATTTTATTAAAAGCCATGTACACAAGGAAAAACTCCATGTCAGGCTGCTATAAAACATCCAAATACACACGTCAAACTACACGCTCCATAAACACCTTTGAAAACTTCTTTTAACAGATGTGGCAGCACAAGTTCACAAAAACACACCTGTCGTTTGAATGCATAGTCCGGACGGAACATCGCTATTATCAGCAAACAACAGAAATCCCACCACGGAAAACAACGAAAACAAACAACAACAACAAAAAGTCTTTAGGATGCTCCAGTTTTACACATTTTATGTTGCAACCTCATAATTTTAAAAACTGAGAGAATACCTTTATTAACGAGATTTTGAAACAGAGCCAGAAGAAGCATAGGGTTCTGGTCCCTAAAAGAGCAGCCACACGAGGATGGACTTAATGGAACAGTCTGAAATAAAAGACACGCTGTGGAATCTGTCACCCGCGTGAGGCTATTCAGGACACTAATATGTCACAAAGATTAAATTTGATTAAAAAAATCACTAACTAGAAAACAGCATGAAGGTACAGACAGGAGAAGACTTTATATGTTAGCAAATGAGCTCAACAGACTACATGCTAACTACCCAAGTAAATGGCTATTACTGAAACAGGGAGGGTCCGCTGGCTCTAATGTCTTTATATTATTTGATGGTGTATATTACAACCCCAAACTGATTTTAAAGTTCACAAATAAATATAATACTTTCAAATAACAAACAAACCAGATCCAGTTTTATTCAATTTACAAAAATAAAACATGATTCTGTTGACATACACCATTAATCACCTTTAATTGTACTGTTGAATTGAAACTCAACAAATAATGATAATTCACCATAATTATTTTGTAAAATTATACCTAATCTACTTTAGTGCAACATATAGCTTACCATAAATGTAAAAACAACTTAAAAATGCTCTCCATAATACTAGGACTATAGTGGACTGTAGGACTAGTGGGAGGTTTTGTACTGTAACTGGGCTAGGCTAGGCTAGCTATAGTTTGTGGCTACACAGATAACGTGTGACAAGTACTTGGACTGAATGTACTTGTAACAATCAAGTCTGAATGTCATTTATATGACTGTTTGTGAATCAGTTCTTTTTTTTTTTGGTAGAAGAGAATTTTACACATCTCAATTATGTTATATAATGAGCTAATATGCTACATTAGCAGCCAGAATTCTGGACATTAGCTATAGCTTGTTTGGGAGCCGAAGAAAATTAACATGTTCATAGTTAACCAAAGCTGAAGTCAACAACAACGGAAGGAATATTTTACCCGAACCTGTGCAAGTGTGCGGGTGACGCACCAACACACACACACACACACACACACACACACACACACACACACACACACACACACACACACACACACACACACACACACACACACACACACACACACACACACACACACACACACACTTTGGAGACACAAAAGCTTTTTTTCCGCTTGTGTGCTTTTGCTTCCGTTTTGTACTGTGATCAAGGTGAAATGACAGTGAAAGTGTGTGTTTAGGTGTGTGTTCATGGTGTTTAGGTGTATAGTATTTGTTCATTGGGGGTTCGGTATGGACGGGTGGGTGTGCGTGTTTGGGGGTGGATTTGTGGGCCAATAGTGGGCTGGTCCAGAGGAAAAATGCCAGGACCGAAATTTGTTCCCAGTCCGACCCTGGTCCAGGCAGTTTGAAGTTCACCAGTGAACATCTGGATGATCCAGAGGAGGCATGGGAGAAGGTCATGTGGTCAGATGAGACCAGAATAGAGCTTTTTGGAATCAACTCCACTTACCATGTTTAGAGGATGAGAACAACCCCAAGAAAACCATCCCAACTGTGAAGCATAGGGGTGGAAACATCATACTCTGGGGGTGCTCTTCTGCAAAGGGGACAGGACGACTGCACCGTATTGAAGGGAGGATGAATGGGGTCGTGTATTGTGAGATTTTGGCAAACAGCCTCCTTCCCTCAGTAAGAGCATTGAAGATGGGTCATGGCTGGGTCTTCCAGCATGACAATGACCCCAGACACACAGCCAGGGCAACTAAGGAGGGGCTCCATAAGAAGCATTTCAAGGTCCTGGAGTGGCCTGGCCAGTCTCCAGACCTGAACTCATTAGAAAATCTTTGGAGGGAGCTGAAACTCCAAACCTGAACAATTTGGAGAAGATCTGTATGGAGGAGTGGACCAAAATCCCTGCTGCAGTGTGTGCAAACCTGGTGAGAAACTACAGGAAACGTTTGACCTCTGTAATTGCAAACAAAGGCTACTGTACCAAATATTAACATTGATTTTCACAGGTGTTCAAATACTTATTTGCAGCAGTAACATACAAATAAATTATAAAAAAATCATACATTGTGATTTCCTGATATATATATATATATATATATATATATATATATATATATATATATATATATATATATATATATATATATATATATATATATATATATATTATGTTTCTCACAGTGGACATGCACCTAAGATGAAAATTTCAGACCCCTCCATGATTTCTAAGTGGGAGAATTTGCAAAATCACAGGGTGTTCAAATACTTATTTTCCTCACTGTAGATCGACACACACACACACACACACACACACACACACACACACACACACACACACACACACACACACACACACACACACACACACACACACACACACACACACACACACACAAGAAGTTCTGTCCAAAATTTCAAAGCCTTAAGGTTGCAACATAAAAAAAAGTGAAGGGATCTGAAAATTTTATAAAAACAGGGTGACATAATGGGGGGGGATCCGACTGGATGACAATTAAGTTAAAAAACAAACAACAACAACAAAAAAACCCTCGAAGAAACACTTAAAAAACAAAAACAAAAATAATGAAAAATAAAGATAAATAAGTTTATACCTGCAGGTGGGAAAAAAACATCTGTTACGCAAACAGGAAAAAAAATGTAAAAAACAAACAAACATTAAATTCCATGAAATTTCTCACTTACTAATATTTGTTTTTTCTATTTGTGTGTCACACTGCTGCTTAAAAAAAAAAAAAAATCATATTCTGAATTAGGTGGAGAGAGCTCCAATACATACTCCTTACCCGTGAAAACGCAGTCATTGCAAATACGAGGTCTGTCCAAAAAGTATCGGACCTTTTTATTTTTTGCAAAAACCATATGGATTTGAATCACGTATGATTGCATCAGTCAAGCTTGAACCTTCGTGCGCATGCGTGAGTTTTTTCACTCCTGTCGGTTGTGTCATTCGCCTGTGAGCAGGCTTTGTGTGAGCAGTGGTCCACCCCTCTCGTCGGATTTTTATTGCGAATAAATGTCTGAACGATTTGGAGCTTTGCTGCCTCAAATTTTTCCAGAAACTGTGAGAGACATCCAGGTGGACACCATTTGGAAAATTTAGATGGCTTTCAGGGATGATTTTTTGGGGATTACACAGATTAAGGAGTGCTCCAGCCGGTTTAAAGACCACCCACAGCGTCTGAGAGCGCGGCGCGCTCCGAGCGTCGATCGACAGGCTGAAACCCCGCTGAAACAACCAGATCATTTCCAACGTGAAGGCTTTGTTGATCCGGGACATCGTCTGACTTTCACAAAAAGGCAGAAGACGTGGACATCAGCACTTTTTCGGCACATTCTACTGTTACAGGAGTTTTTTCATGGAAAGAGAAGCGGAGAATTGCGCCACCGTGCCGCTCATGGCGCGGGACAAAACCACCTCCGTGTTGGTCTCATAGGACGGATTCCGGTTGCTTTTCAGTCGTGTGAGTATCCGAGAAATTGTGCATGAGCTGGACATGCCCCAACATGTCCTGTGAGGCTTGTCATTCTCAGCGTCTGTGTGGATGTTAAAATCGCCCACTATAATTATCTTATCTGAGCTAAGCACTAAGTCAGACAAAAGGTCTGAAAATACACAGAAACTCACAGTAATGACCAGGTGGACGATAGATAACAACAAATAAAACTGGTTTTTGGGACTTCCAATTTGGATGGACAAGACTAAGAGTCAAGCTTTCAAATGAATTAAAGCTCTGTCTGGGTTTTTGATTAATTAATAAGCTGGAGTGGAAGATTGCTGCTAATCCTCCCCCTCGGCCCGTGCTACGATCGTTCTGGCAGTTAGTGTGACTCAGGGGTGTTGACTCATTTAAACTAACATATTCATCCTGCTGTAACCAGGTTTCTGTAAGGCAGAATAAATCAATATGTTGATCAATTATTATATCATTTACTAACAGGGACTTAGAAGAGAGAGATCTAATGTTTAATAGACCACATTTAACTGTTTTAGTCTGTGGTGCAGTTGAAGGTGCTATATTATTTTTTCTTTTTGAATTTTTATGCTTAAATAGATTTTTACTGGTTGTTGGTGGTCTGGGAGCAGGCACTGTCTCTACGGGGATGGGGTAATGAGGGGATGGCAGGGGGAGAGAAGCTGCAGAGAGGTGTGTAAGACTACAACTCTGCTTCCTGGTCCCAACCCTGGATAGTCACGGTTTGGCGGATTTAAGAAAATTGGCCAGATTTCTAGAAATGAGAGCTGCTCCATCCAAAGTGGGATGGATGCTGTCTCTCCTAACAAGACCAGGTTTTCCCCAGAAGCTTTGCAAATTATCTATGAAGCCCACCTCATTTTTTGGACACCACTCAGACAGCCAGCAATTCAAGGAGAACATGTGGCTAAACATGTCACTCCCTGTCCGATTGGGGAGGGGCCCAGAGAAAACTACAGAGTCCGACATTGTTTTTGCAAAGTTACACACGATTCAATATTAATTTTAGTGACCTCCGATTGACGTAACCGGGTGTCATTACTACCGACGTGAATTACAATCTTACCAAATTTACGCTTAGCCTTAGCCAGCAGTTTCAAATGTCCTTCAATGGCACCTGCTCTGTCCCCCGGAAGACAATTGCCTATGGTTGCTGGTGTCGCTAACTTCACATTTCTCAAAACAGAGTCGCCAATAACCAGAGTTTGTTCCTCGGCGGGTGTGTCGCCGAGTGGGGAAAAACGGTTAGAGATGTGAACGGGTTGGTGGTGTACAGGGGGCTTCTGTTTAGGACTACGCTTCCTCCTCACAGTCACCCAGTCGGCCTGCTTTCCCGGCTGCTCGGGATCCGCTGGAGGGGAACTAACGGCGGCTAAACTACCTTGGTCTGCACCGACTACAGGGGCCTGGCTAGCTGTAGGATTTTCCAAGGTGCGGAGCCGAGTCTCCAATTCGCCCAGCCTGGCCTCCAAAGCTACGAATAAGCTACACTTATTACAAGTACCATTACTGCTAAAGGAGGCCGAGGAATAACTAAACATTTCACACCCAGAGCAGAAAAGTGCGGGAGAGACAGGAGAAGCCGCCATGCTAAACCGGCTAAGAGCTAGTAGCTGCGCTAAGCTAGCGGATTCCTAAAAACACACAAAGTGAATAATGTGTAAATACTTTAGAGGTGATTCAGCAGAGGGAGTGCTTTAGTTAAGGCACATGAAGATTACACTGTGAAACAAATCGTTATCTAGTTAACTAGATCCAAATTGGAAGTCCCAAAAACCAGTTTTATTTGTTGTTATCTATCGTCCTCCTGGTCGTTACTGTGAGTTTCTCGGTGAATTTTCAGAACTTTTGTCTGACTTAGTGCTTAGCTCAGATAAGATAATTATAGTGGGCGATTTTAAAATCCACACAGATGCTGAGAATGACAGCCTCAACACTGCATTTAATCTATTATTAGACTCAACTGGCTTTGCTCAAAATGTAAATGAGTCCACCCACCACTTTAATCATATCTTAGATCTTGTTCTGACTTATGGTATGGAAATTGAAGACTTAACAGTATTCCCTGAAAACTCCCTTCTGTCTGATCATTTCTTAATAACATTTACATTTACTCTGATGGACTACCCAGCAGTGGGGAATAAGTTTCATTACACTAGAAGTCTTTCAGAAAGCACTGTAACTAGGTTTAAGGATATGTTTCCTTCTTTATGTTCCCTAATGCCATATACCAACACAGTGCAGAGTAGCTACCTAAACTCTGTAAGTGAGATAGAGTATCTCGTCAATAGTTTTACATCCTCATTGAAGACAACTTTGGATGCTGTAGCTCCTCTGAAAAAGAGAGCTTTAAATCAGAAGTGCCTGACTCCGTGGTATAACTCACAAACTCGCAGCTTAAAGCAGATAACCCGTAAGTTGGAGAGGAAATGGCGTCTCACTAATTTAGAAGATCTTCACTTAGCCTGGAAAAAGAGTCTGTTGCTCTATAAAAAAGCCCTCCGTAAAGCTAGGACATCTTACTAGTCATCACTAATTGAAGAAAATAAGAACAACCCCAGGTTTCTTTTCAGCACTGTAGCCAGGCTGACAAAGAGTCAGAGCTCTATTGAGCCGAGTATTCCTTTAACTTTAACTTCATGACTTTCTTTGCTAATAAAATTTTAACTATTAGAGAAAAAAATACTCATAACCATCCCAAAGATGTATCGTTATCTTTGGCTGCTTTCAGTGATGTCGGTATTTGGTTAGACTCTTTCTCTCAGAGTTCTGTCTGAGTTATTTTCATTAGTTACTTCATCCAAACCATCAACATGTCTATTGGACCCCATTCCTACCAGGCTGCTCAAGGAAGCCCTACCATTATTAGGGCCCTACTAGAATTCATCATAGTACAGAAACAGCATTAGTGAAGGTTACAAATGATCTTCTTATGGCCTCAGACAGTGGACTCATCTCTGTGCTTGTTCTGTTAGACCTTAGTGCTGCTTTTGATACTGTTGACCATAAAATTTTATTACAGAGATTAGAGCATGCCATAGGTATTAAAGGCACTGCGCTGCGGTGGTTTGAATCATATTTATCTAATAGATTACAATTTGTTCATGTAAATGGGGAATCTTCTTCACAGACTAAGGTTAATTATGGAGTTCCACAAGGTTCTGTGCTAGGACCAATTTTATTCACTTTATACATGCTTCCCTTAGGCAGTATTATTAGACAGCATTGCTTAAATTTTCATTGTTACGCAGATGATACCCAGCTTTATCTATCCATGAAGCCAGAGGATACACACCAATTAGCTAAACTGCAGGATTGTCTTACAGACATAAGGACATGGATGACCTCTAATTTCCTGCTTTTAAACTCAGATAAAACTGAAGTTATTGTACTTGGCCCCACAAATCTTAGAAACATGGTGTCTAACCAGATCCTTACTCTGGATGGCATTACCCTGACCTCTAGTAATACTGTGAGAAATCTTGGAGTCATTTTTGATCAGGATATGTCATTCAAAGCGCATATTAAACAAATATGTAAGACTGCTTTTTTGCATTTACGCAATATCTCTAAAATTAGAAAGGTCTTGTCTCAGAGTGATGCTGAAAAACTAATTCATGCATTTATTTCCTCTAGGCTGGACTATTGTAATTCATTATTATCAGGTTGTCCTAAAAGTTCCCTGAAAAGCCTTCAGTTAATTCAAAATGCTGCAGCTAGAGTACTGACGGGGACTAGAAGGAGAGAGCATATCTCACCCATATTGGCCTCTCTTCATTGGCTTCCTGTTAATTCTAGAATAGAATTTAAAATTCTTCTTCTTACTTATAAGGTTTTGAATAATCAGGTCCCTTCTTATCTTAGGGACCTCATAGTACCATATCACCCCAATAGAGCGCTTCGCTCTCAGACTGCAGGCTTACTTGTAGTTCCTAGGGTTTGTAAGAGTAGAATGGGAGGCAGAGCCTTCAGCTTTCAGGCTCCTCTCCTGTGGAACCAGCTCCCAATTCAGATCAGGGAGACAGACACCCTCTCTACTTTTAAGATTAGGCTTAAAACTTTCCTTTTTGCTAAAGCTTATAGTTAGGGCTGGATCAGGTGACCTTGAACCATCCCTTAGTTATACTGCTATAGACTTAGACTGCTGGGGGGTTCCCATAATGCACTGAGTGTTTCTTTCTCTTTTTGCTCTGTATGCACCACTCTGCATTTAATCATTAGTGATTGATCTCCGCTCCCCTCCACAGCATGTCTTTTTCCTGGTTCTCTCCCTCAGCCCCAACCAGTCCCAGCAGAAGACTGCCCCTCCCTGAGCCTGGTTCTGCTGGAGGTTTCTTCCTGTTAAAAGGGAGTTTTTCCTTCCCACTGTCGCCAAGTGCTTGCTCACAGGGGGTCGTTTTGACCGTTGGGGTTTTTACGTAATTACTGTATGGCCTTGCCTTACAATATAAAGCGCCTTGGGGCAACTGTTTGTTGTGATTTGGCGCTATATAAATAAAATTGAATTGAATTGAATTGAATAGATCAATCTAACTGCGCAGATTAAACAGCTAACAGATACAGCAAAACACCGCTGTGCTCCGGAACAGGAAATAATACAATACCGCAGTGAGAGCCAACCACCAGTAGAGGCAGTGAAACCAAGTTTTCAGTACAGATTAATGTAATGTACTGTGTTAATGTACAGAATTATTCACACCCTTTGCTTAATACTTTATTGATGCACCTTTGGCAGTAATTACAGACTCAAGTCTTCCTGAATATGAAGCCACAAGCTTTGTGCACCTATCTTTGGGCAGCTTTGTCCATTCCTCTTTGCAGCACCTCTCAAGTTCCATCAGGTTGGATGGGGAGCGTCGGTGCACAGACATTTTCAGATCTCTCCAGAGATCAATCAGATTCATGTCTGGGCTCTGGCTGGGCCACTCAAGGACATTCACAGAGTTGCCCTGAAGCCACTCCTTTGATATCTTGGCTGTATGCTTAGGGTCATTGTTAGGGTTGGGTATCGAGAACCGGTTCCTTTTGGGTATCGTTAAGAAATGATTCGATCCACCGACATCAATAACCTTTTTGCTTAGCGATTCCCTTATCAGTCCTTCAGAGTGGCTGTTGTTTTTGGGGGTGTTTGTCAGGAAAATGATAATGTCTCTACAATGATTACAGACCCCGCAGCGGGTTTGTAATCAACTTTTCTACAGCACGGCTTTGCTTTGAACCTTGAACCAATCGAAGCAGTGATTTGCATATCTAAGCAGTGCTTCGATCTGGTGCTTCGTTGATTCGTTGTTTTATTTCGCTTTAATTTTCCCCGCTAAAACCCTAAACAGCAAATGTCTGTGAGTAATATTTACCTTTTTATGTTAAACCGACCTGTTATGGTCTTCTGAAACAGTTGATAGATGTATTTTATAACTTAAAAATGGGACCGATGTTAACGCGTTAGCATGTCTAAGGCGTTTTCAATGTTAAAGGTCGCATTAAGCTGTTCACATCTCAGCAGGTTGTGTGTGCATTTGTTTTCTGTATAATAACAGCTCAGCATTCATTGTCGTAAAAGAGTCAAGTTGTATTTTTTTCATTTATTTTTATTCATATAATAATAATAGCAACAACAACAATAGTAATAACAACTCATAGTAACTAATAATACTACAATACAATTTTAGAGAAAGAGACAAAAAGAACCGGATGAAACAAAACGGAAAAGATAAAACCAACTAACAATGAAAATAAATAAATACATATAGAAATATATGTTTCCTGTGAACACCTAGTGACTCTTAAACCTCCACTTCATTCCTGTTTTATTTAACCTGTTTTAAGTTTAATGACAATTTGTTTTGGTCAAACCATATTTTCAATTTGTTGATTTCCTCCAGAACTATCTGCCAAGCTAAAAAAACTGCTGCATCCTAGTAAGAGCAGAATACTACTGGAATTAATTTGAATAAGGAAAGTTGGGTTTTTTCCTCACCAAAATGGATGCTGACTGTTGCCCAAGTCTGAGGTCAAGAGCGCTCTGGAGCAGGTTTTCATCCAGGATGTCTGTGTACATCACACCAAAGAGTTCAATCTTTGTCTCATCAGACCAGAGAATTTTGTTTCTCATGGTCTGAGAGTCCTTCAGGTGCCTTCTATCATGCCATGTGCCTTTTACAAAGGAGTGTCTTCCGTCTGGCCACTCTACCATACATGCCTGATTGCTGGATTTCTGCAGAGATGGTTGTCCTTCTGAAAGGTTCTCCTTTCTCCACAGAGGAGGTCCTTCACCCCCAGTCGCTCAGTTTAGACGGGCAGCCAGCTCTAGGAAGAGTCCTGGCGGCTCTGAACCTCTTCCATTTACAGATGAGGGAGGCCACTGTGCTCATCGGGACCTTCAAAGCAGCAGAAATGTTTCTGTACCCTTCCCCAGATTTTTACCTCCAGACAATCCTGTCTCCGAGGTCTACAGACAATTCCTTTGACTTCATGCTTGGTTTGTGCTCTGACAGTCAACTGTTGGATTTTATATGTAGACAGGTGTGTATCTTTCCAAATCATCTTCAAACAGCTGAATTTAAACCAGGTGGACTCCAATTAAGCTGCAGAAACATCTCAAGGATGATCAGTGGAAACAGGCACCTGAGCTCAATTTTGAGCTTCAAGGCAAATACTGAATACATGTGATTTAGCAGTTTTTTTTTTATTTTTAATAAAATTGCAAAAGTCTCACATTGTCATTATGGGTTCTTGTTTGTAGAATTTTGAGGGAAAAATTAATTTACTTGATTTTGGAATAAGGCTGTAATATAACAAAATGGGGGAAAAGTGAAGCGCTGTACATCGTTTCTGGGTGCACTGACTCTACAAGACGGCTGACTGTGGGGGGTTTACGATCAACCAGACGATGGCAGCAATCAGACGCAGTAACAAACTGAATTACAAAAACAAAAAACAAAAAAAACAAAAGCCCACAACAACGACCATCTACACAAAAGTACAAAAATAATTCTTATGAAAATTGATTTTACAAAAGTCTTTCCACCTGTAGAGCTCACGAGGGATTTAAGACTTAAAGTTTTGGCGTTGAAGTGGCACGATGACTTGAAATCATTCACAGAAAGTCAGAAAGTGGAAAAGAATAAAATTTTCAAAAATAAAGGTTTGTTTTTTTGGTCACAAACTCACTTTTTCTTTTCACATTTCTAAGGTGTGGATTTTGAGATAAACA
The DNA here is from genome assembly GCF_902500255.1 of Thalassophryne amazonica. Taxonomy (NCBI): domain Eukaryota; kingdom Metazoa; phylum Chordata; class Actinopteri; order Batrachoidiformes; family Batrachoididae; genus Thalassophryne; species Thalassophryne amazonica. Next base: position 17,676,508 of record NC_047109.1, read on the forward strand.
TTTATAAACATTTTAAACTCCACCTGTAGAAATTCTGACTTAAGCATTCCCACTTAAACAGCGGTAACCTCTGACCCCACCTCACAAAGTCCACATTCAAGCGAATAAATACAAAACAATGATGTACAACAAAGTTCTTGAGCCACAGTAAGAAATAAATCCCCCAAAACTGAGAATCTATATTTGATAAATCACAAAATAGACTCAGTTTTACAATAAAATTTAGATGGTGAGGAAACCGAATGTAACCAAAATGATGAAGAAAACCCTCACATTATTACAATAATCATTAAAAAAAAGTCAAAATATGATCCAATAAAGTCATGATTTTATGAAAAGTCAAAATAATAGAAGAACTTTAAATGGACTGCATTTATATAGTACTTTTCCATCTGCATCAGGCGCTCAAAGGGGTTTACAATAATACCTCAAATTCACCCCAGTGTGAGGGTGCTGCCATGCAAGGTACTCACTACACACCGGGAGCAAATAGGGGATTAAGGACCTTGCCCAAGGGCCCTTAGTGATTTTCCGGTCAGGTTGGGATTTGAACCGAGGATCCTCTGGTCTCAAGCCCAACGCTGAACCACTGGACCATCACCTCCCTTTTTGTGTATGTTTACTTTCTTATGCTGTTTAACTTCAGCTGTTTTAATTTACTTTGAATTACAATGATCGAAATTAGGCAACAATAATAACATTTATTAACGAAGACATTTTAGTTTATTTATAACAAAAAGTAAAATTTTGTTCTACTATGAGAATAAAAGTATAATTTTCTGAGAAAAAAATAAAAAACCTGAGTTGAAAGGACATTTTAACTACAATTTTTTAAAAAGAAGATAAAAGCTGTAATTTTAAAAAACTAAATCAGAGTGATGATAAATAAGCAAACTGCTCAAAAATCATGTGACCAGATCTGCTGCTGTCAAAAAGTTTCAAAAAGCACCAATTTTGGAAAAAAGAAAAAACTTTTGTTTTCAAAAATAATGTATTTTTTACAATAAATTGTTATTTTTAGGCAAAGCGAGTGAAGTCATTCAAAAATAGAGCATCGAAATATGTTTCAAAACATGTTTTAAAGTATCATGACTTCTGATAAATATTATTTTTATTGCAATTATGTGTTTTTTGTCCCCTTTTTGTCTCAAACTCTAACAGCTTTGAGTCTCAGTTTATTTTCTTATAAAACTCCATCATAATGAATCAGTTTGTAGAAAACATTGGAACCTTTTCACTGATGTAAGTCGACACTTGAAACTTTGAAGCACAGTTCAAACATGCTCCTCTCTTTTTTTGGATTCAAACAGCACAATCCCAGAATGCACCTGCAGTGTCGCTGATTGTCCGCACACAAAAAAAAAATAAATAAAACTTCCTTCATGTCAGACTGAAAATTAACCCATGAAAAATTCATTCTGCTGGTTTTAGAAGATTTTTGGCAACTTTGATCTTCAAGCTTCATCCACTTCGAACCTCAGGCTTTGACACAGGCCGGGTTCGTTTTGAAACCCCATTGAGTTTTTTTATTAACTCCGACTATCACAGCTGCAGTACCACGTTCTGGCAGTAGGTTGTGCAATAACTTCAACTTAATACTATTCAAAACATTTCAAAGCAAATGTTTCAAAGCTGCTTCGACAAACCTCTCTAGGTTTTGGTGTCGTTTTGAGATTTAAATACCTGACATTAAACAATGACATCAAAGGTCACATTTTGTCTCTGTGAACACGTTCAGACTGACGCATGTTTTCTGTTCTGAGAAGTTCTGAGCCAATCAGATCTGAACCCACAGCTGTTTCATTTCCAGGCCTCGTTATGTGTCTGTGGTTATCGTTTAAGAAACAAACCCTTTTCTGCTGGAAATGTTGATCACTGTTAAAAAATGGTTTTGTTAAATTTTGTTTGATTCAGATCAGTATGAAAGTTAATTATCAAAACTGAAACACAAAGTAAATTGTTTTTTTTTTAAAAAAAAAAAAAAAGCACATTTAAAACAGGTTATAAAAATGCATTATTCAGTTAAATTTGATTGATAAAATTTGATATAAAATCATTTAGAAAATATTCTGTTTGAAATATTCAGATAAAAAGTGACTTTGTTGAAAAAAAAACAACCATGTGTTGAAAATTCAAGCAAAGATCTGAGCTGGAATCAGCTCTGTGATTGATCTGTTGGCGTACGGCTGGCATCTCTCATGAAGAAAACAGGAAGAAGCGGCGGCGAATGACTGAACTCCTGCTGTAATACGACATTCTGAGACAACGTGGTTCAATACAGTCAATCAGACATGACTATAAACGTGCACATATGTGCACAGGTTTTTAGGTTGAAACATCACAGCTGATGCTTGTCATTAATAAAGTGGGCTGTGACATTGTTTACAAATATCTGATAATTGAAGAAACTGCATTCATTTTGTATTTTAGAAAATATTAACGGCTCAGATTAATTGCAAAAATTTTGTTGAATTTTGATAGACTATATATATATATATATATATATATATATATATATATATATATATATATATATATATATATATATATAAATTTTCATATTTAATTTGTTTTTCAGTTAGAATTTGTATAACCTGGTTATTGCATGCTGAAAATGTGAAAGTTGAATTTCTTTCGATGTGAAATTGTGGTGAAGAACTGATTCATGTTCTGATCCTTTTCACATTTTTTGCCCTGTATTTCTAATATCACTGGCACACTGTGCATCTTTTAAATGTAAATATAACATTGATTTATTTCTACGAATAAACACTAAAATGCAGCTGTGAAATCTCTGATGTTTGCAGTTGAAGGAAATAAAAAGAATTTCTTGGTTTCACTGAGGGTCGATTCCCAAAGAAATGTCATTTTCTGATTTGACATGAAAGCGACAATGAGTCCCCGCCTCCTTCCTTCTTTCCTTGGGGTGTGATGGTTCGGAGGGCTATGTAGTGACCCCTAGTGGTGATTCGGGAGCGGGTCGTGGCTGTGGCACCTCTGCATGTAGGCGACTGCTTCCCCGTATGAGAGGCCCAGCTGCGGCCGGTCGTACATCTCGCTAAGCGTCTGGAACTTTGGGCCCCATCGTGACAGTCTGTCATAAATGCACCGCCCTTCATCATCTTCCTCTGCCTCATCACCCAGCCTGGCAGTGGCGTTTTGACAGGACGTGGTCGATCCCAGCGAACTGAGGCTTCCTGCTGAAGACCCGGAGCCTTCCACCGTCCAGACATGGAAGGCATCAGGTGGGAACGCCTCGCTGTCGTTGTCCGCTTCCCAGATGATACGAGCCACATAGCTCTTAAAGTCTACGTAGGAGTGCAACGCTGATGCGGTGGCGCCCACGTAGCCCACGCCGTCGCTCGTCTCCATGTCCTCGCTCATGTGCGTGTGATGCATGGTGTAGTTAGAGTCGCTGGCGCCAACATGTTGATGGTGGTAGTGATGGTGGCTCGGGATGCTCATATAGGGGGCGACAGAGCTGCAGGAGGAGCTGCAGGGGAGGACCTCCTCCTGGGAGCCTGGTGAGGACTTGATGAGCGGAGCGGTGGTACAGGAGGACGACTGAGACAGAGAGGAACACAGTGGACGCTTCAGCTCTGTGATGTCATAACCATTCTGGAAAGAAGAAAGACACCGTTAGTGTCCCACCGTTAGTAACCCAAAAGTTACTCCCCCATAGTGAAAACAGGCAGGAATGTAGCATCCCTTAGACTTTAGGTTGCCAAAGCAAAATTAATGTGCAGATTTGAACAAAGTATGCGATATAGGAAGACCGGCGATGTTATGGCCCAGTCACACGGCACTTAACGAAGGGCAACGAAGCCCTAACAAACAAAAAAACAAGAAATCTGGACTTTTCGTTGGCATCTTTTAACCTTCGTTCAGCTTCGTTCCTGCAGCTGGAGCTTCGTCAGGATTTTTAAACTGTTGAAAAATTTGATCAAAGGGCAACGAAAACCTCAGTTCGTCCGTGTTTCATTTTGCTGTCGTTCTTGATGTTTTTTAATCATTTGTTTAGTTTTTGTAACGTTAGTGTTTAATTTGACTTCGTTCGACCAGCTGAATGTTTTCACAGTGCAGAAGGCGGTTTGTGAGCGCTGAGGCTGCTGCTGCTTCATGTACCATCGGAAATTACAGGACAAACTCAGCCTGCTTGCTTGGATTTTTTTTATCTGGGTGGGGGGTCAGCTTCAATGGGCTTAGGAAGCTTATATAGGCCAGAATTAATCTTTTGTGTGGATACAATTACTTATTTTGTCACAAGCAACTGGTGAATTTGAAACAACAAAAGTTGTGTAATTTCCCGACGGTACTTGAATGCAGCATTAGCGGCAGCAGCAGCTCCTGCGCGCTTATTATTTTGTATTAAATATAACAATATGAGTGTAGGAATGACAATCCAGTCCTTCTGTACATGTGGCAACAGGTAGATGAATCAAAATGATTATATAAAGAGCTGTTCTGAAAGACAAAATTCACGTTGTGGATCAGTGATCAGCTGGTGGAAATAACAGTCAATGCGCGCGTTCAAACACACTCATATTTACACTTATATTTATTACCCATTTTGACAGTTTTCTGTTATAAATCAATATACGAGGTCTCTTAGATAATAAACCGACCCTTTTATTTTATTTTTTAACTATATGGATTTGAATGACATGCGATTACACCAATCATGCTTGAACCCTCGTGCGCATGCGTGAGTTTTTTCACGCGTGTCGGTGACGTCATTTCCCTGTGGGCAGGCCTTGAATGAGATGTGGTCCCGCCCTCTCGGCTGAATTCCTTTGTTTCACACGCTGCTCGAGACGGCGTGCGTTGCTTTATCAAAATTTTTTCTGGACCTGTGTGGAATATCCGAGTGGACACTATTCCAGAAATTAAGCTGGTTTTCTGTGAAAAGTTTAACGGCTGATGAGAGATTATGGGGTGTTTCTGTCTGTGTAAGGACTTCCCACGGAGCGGGACGTCCTGCAGCGCTTCCAGGCGCTGTCGTCGGCCTGTTTCGAGCTGAAAACATCCTAATTTAAGGCTTAATTCACCCAGGACATCGTGAGAGAACAGAGAAGATTCAGAAGAGGCCGGCATGAGGAATTTATGCAGACATTCCACTGTTTAAGGACATTTTTTTAATGAAAGACGTACGCGCAAATTCGCCGAGTCGTTTCCGTGATGACTCGGCAAATCTGTGTGCGCCGCGACAGGAAAAACACCTCCGTGTTGAAAACCATTTGTAGAATTCAGGCGGCTTTTAATGGCTTTCAACAAGTGAGTAACTGAGAAATTGTTTAACAGCTTGGGCATGTTCCAACTTGCCCGTTAAGATTTCCAACGGAGGTGTTTTTCCTGCCGCGACCCCCCACGGTCGGGTCCAGCCCGACATGCGACTCTGCCCGCACGTTCTTTCATTACAAAATGACCATTAACAATGGAATGTCCGAATAAACTCCTCATGCCGACTTCTTCTGAAAGTTCTCTGTTCTCTGACGACTTACTGCGTCAACAGAGCCTGAAATGTGGAAGTTTTCAACTTGAAACGGCGAGACGCTGCCGCCTCGAAGCGCAGATCGCCGTCAGGCGCCGTGGACCGTCCTTAAAGCGACACTACCAGACCAAAATCAGCCGTTAAAATTTTTACCGAAAACCAGCTGAATTTATTGAATGGTGTCCACTCAGTTGTGCCTTACAGTTTTGAAAAATTTTTTATCAAACAAAGCAACAGTCTCTGAGCCATTCCTAAACAATGAAAAAAATCGACGAGCGGGTGGACGACTCCTCACTCAAAGACTGCCCACAGGCGAATGACGTAACCGACAGGCGTGAAAAAACTCTCGCATGCCCACGAGGGTTCAAGCATGTCTGATGTAATCACACGTGATTCAAATCCATATGGTTTTTGAAAAAATAATAAGGTCGGATACTTTTCTAATAGACCTCGTATATGGCTTAGAACATAATACAGTGATACAGCAGTGACCACAGCACACTAGAGCTTTTCTTTTTTTTTTAAATTGGAGCAAGACGGAGCGCGCAGCGTGTCGACAGACAGTGTGGGTTCTGATGATGAAGGAGATGATCCCTCTTTTGTTCTGGATTAGCCAGGTGGGTCCATTGACGTGTGCACAGATGTCCACAGGTTCTCTTTGCAGTTTCTCCAGGACTCAGGTGCTATGAGCTCCATCCCAGCACTGAGTCCTGGAACTCAGAGATGCAGACACACTCTGCTCCAGCTCTGGCTCCAGGCACGTTTCATTTAAAGTGTCGAGATCATTAGCTTCGGTTTTGTTAAGTTCCTTTTTCGTCCCTTTTGCGCTCTTGCTTCGCAGGCTGTTCGGTGATAAAGCTCTTTCGTCTACCTTTTCTCAACGAATTGTGACTTTTTTTTTACTTTTTCCTTTCGTTCAGGAATCGTCGTGTGTGACTGGGCCAGTAAGAAACCACAATAACACAATAAATAACTTCAAACTGTAAAATATTCATTAAACTGAATGGATCACCAGAACAAGCAAAGGTTATGGCAATAAGGAACATCGAGGAGCTGGACAAATATGAACAATAGGTATGAGGACTCAAACACATCACAGCACCATGATGCAGACTGGAGCAACCCACTCATCCACATCATCTACACCCGGAGACAAGAGAGACATAATGACTAAGGATAATGATCCGTTTATTTCTGCCCAGGAGCTCTGTCTAGATACATTTAATTATAATAACTCTGCTAACCACCCCTTCGAATCTGAAAATGATCCTGATACCTTTTTCAGTGAGAATATTGTGAGACAGTGCAAATATTTTACAGAAGAACATTTCAAAAATTATAAAATCAATGATGAAGATTTTTCAATTATACATTTCAACAGCAGAAGTCTTTCTCGTAATCTGTCCACTATTAATGATTGTTTGAAAACATCCAAAAAACATTTTTCAGTTATTGCAATTTCAGAAACATGGTTAAATGAGGATAATAAAGATCTGGTATATCTTGATGGTTATGAATTGTTCCTGGTTAATAGGCAGACGAGAAGGGGCGGAGGCGTTGCATTGTTTGTGAGGTCAGATTATAACTGTAAACTCATTAACAACATGTCATTTACAGTGGACAAAATCATGGAATGTGTTACCATAGAAATTACATCTATAAACTCCAAAAACATAGTTGTTAGTTGTATTTACAGAGCTCCTGGGACAAATATTGACACTTTTGAAGACATTATCTTAGGAATGTACAACAAAATCAACAGAAATAAGCATTTATTTGTCTGTGGAGATTTCAATATAGATTTTTTAAACCCTCACAATCATCCACAAATCACTTCATTTATAAACACCTTGTATTGTTTAGGACTGTTTCCAACCATCATTCATCCTAGCAGAATAACTATGGACTCAACAACTCTCATTGACAATATTTTAACTAACGTTATATCCGGTAATCTTAGTGGGGGACTACTGGTCAGTGATATCAGTGATCACTTGCCAGTTTTCTCAGTCTTTGCATTGGAGGGTTGTTGTAAGTATCGAAGCAATATCAAATTCATGAGTAGAAAAATAACACCTGAAACAATTGATAATTTAAGGGAGGATTTATCAAGTCAGAATTGGTCGGATGTTTTTGTTGATGATGTTGACAGGTCATATGATGCTTTCATTTCCATTTTTTCCAGTTTGTATAATAAACACTGTCCATTTGTTGACAAAATATATAGAAATCAATATAGCAACAAACCATGGATAACTAAGGGGCTTCAGAGGGCATGTAAAAAGAAAAACTTACTATATAAACAATTCATAAAACTACGAACTAAGGAAGCTGAAAGTAAGTATAAAACATATAAGAATAAGTTAATCAATATCATGAGACTCAGTAAAAAAATATATTATAATGAGTTACTTGTCAAAAATAGAAATAACATCAAAAACACATGGAACATATTAAATGAAATAGTAAAAAAGAATAGAGTAACTAGAGATTATCCTTCATTTTTTCAGAGTAACAACTACATCACGACTGATAACGACGAGTCTATTGCTGAACACTTTAATGAATACTTTGTTAATGTGGGTAAAAATCTTGCCAGTAAAATTGACTCATCAACTAAGAACTTCTGGGTAAATAATTCAACATTTAACAAATCTGTTTCAATGTTCATTGGTGGTACTCATGAAAGGGAAATACTTGATCTGGTTCATGGTTCAAAAAGTAAGAAATCGACTGATTTTAATAATTTGGATATGGCTTTATTAAAAAAAGTTATTGATTGTACAGTAAAACCGTTCAATTATATTTGCAATATGTCACTAAGTACTGGTAAATTTCCTTCTCAAATGAAAATAGCCAAAGTAATTCCTCTGTTTAAAACTGGTGACAAACACACATTTTCTAATTATAGACCTATATCACTCCTGCCACAATTTTCCAAAATTTGGGAAAAAATATTTGCTAAAAGATTAAATGATTATTTACTGAAGCATACCATCATTTGTGAAGAACAATATGGATTCAGAAGGTCTCGAACTACATCACATGCTTTGATGGACTTTGTGGAAAGTATAGCAACTGCAATTGACAATAAACAATACACAATAGGTGTTTTTTTGATTTACACAAAGCGTTTGACACAATTAACCATGGAATACTATTAAGTAAACTGCAGAAATATGGAATCAGAGGTCTGGCATATGAATGGATAGCTAGTTATTTACAAGGCAGATTTCAGTATGTTCAATTCAATAATACAAATTCTGAACTCAGGGATGTCACATGTGGGGTGCCGCAGGGCTCAGTGCTGGGTCCTTTGTTGTTTATAATCTATATAAATGATATAAGTTGGGTGTCAAGTTCACTGAGCTGTGTCCTTTTTGCGGATGATACAACTGTGTTCTGTAGCGGTGAAAATCTTGAACAGCTTCTGGACATAGTGGAGAAAGAACTGGAAAAATTTAAGGTTTGGTTTGACGCTAATAAGTTGTCACTCAACCTTGGGAAAACTAAATGTATTATATTTGGAAATAAACAGGCACCCAAATGTAAAAATCTAACTATAAACAATAAGGAAATTGAGTTAGTAACAGAGAATACATTTTTAGGTGTTATAATTGATAATAAACTTAGCTGGAAACCACATATAAATTATGTGAAATCAAAATTGTCAAAAACTATAGCCATTCTGTATAAAGCCAAAGACCTACTGCCGCAAGAAGGGTTACTTACTTTATATCATTCTCTGATGGTACCATATATGACATATTGTGTTGAGTCATGGGGAAACACTTACAAATCAAATACCAATCCAATATTCCTTTTGCAAAAACGAGCCATACGAATCATCTGCAATAAACAATATCGTGAACCAACTCATTCTTTATTTGTGTCTTTAAATTTATTAAAATTCATAGATTACAATTCAAACTTTATTTCGAGCGAAAAACCAAGCCTTACCGAGACATGTCCAGAGTCTGTTCCGATTGAGGGAATCCAGATATAGTTTAAGAGGTTGTGCAATTTTTATGAAACCACCAGTAAGAACAAATGTAAAAGGTTTTTGTGTGTCTGTGGTTGGGGTGAGGAAATGGAACAAATGTTCAACAGAGGTTAGAATGAGTAGTACCTTAGTAAGATTTAAGAAACTACTCAAAAAGAACATCATGTCTAAGTATCATAAAGAAGCAAATATAATTTGATTTATATGGAATGTTCAATTTATAAGTGGGACTCATTGTATATTTGAATGTGTGGGTATGTATATGCGTATGTAGATATATAGATATGGGTAGGTGTATATGTATGTAAGTGACTGTGTATGTATGTATATATTTATGTTTGTAAAGTATATAAGTATGTATATAGGTATATATGGCACAGCCCAAGCAGAGGGTCACCCCCAAGAGCCTGGTCTGCTTGAGGTTTCTTCCTTATAGGGAGTTTTTCCTCACCACAGTTGCCTAGTGCTTGCTCTGGGGGTTGGTAAGGTTAGTCCTTACTGGCGTAAAGTGCCTTGATTAGAATTTCTTGTGATCTGGTACTATATAATTATAATTATAAGTGAATAGTATATTGATGTGTATGTCTGTGTGTCGACATGTAGTAGTGAATTTGTATTTATGTAAATATGACTGATAAGAATTGTTGGACTTGTACGAGCAGGGGTGGGCACTAATAAGCTTTGCTTCAGCCCACACCCTTTCGGACTCACTAGTTTTGTCTGTGTTTGTTTGTGGAATTGTTCATTTTTTTCTATTTGAATATTTTGTGTGCCGAATAAACTTTGTCACATTTGAGTCACTTTTTTCTGTATGTGAAACTCACTTTTTAACATTTTTTTCCCCTGGGGGTGAGTTTAACAATGAACAGGAACTCAGTAGCACATGTGCACACCACAGTGTGTGCAGTTACTTAATATACAATACATAGTAAACTGACTGCGTTCATATAGGGGAGGTGATGGTCTAGTGGTTCAGCAGTGGGCTTGAGACCAGAAGATCCTCGGTTCAAAACCCAGCCTGACTGGAAAATCACTAAGGGTCCTTGAGCAAGGTCCTTATTCCCCTAGTTGCTCCCACTATATAAATGTAGTCCATTTATATAGCGCTTTTTCCATCTGCATCAGAAGCTCAAAGCGCTTTACAATGATGCCTCACATTTACTCACATACACACACGTGTGAGTGTGAGTGTGCAGCCCACTGCTGAACCACTACACTATCTATAGAGACATCCATCCAAGACTTTTAAATTCCAAAAATAAATGGACACAAAACATGCATTGGACAACATACTGGATGTTATATGAAACACAAATTATTGACTCACAACCTTAGAAACACTACAATGAAAACATGAATACACATCAGCTTTTTAATTTGGGATTTTGTTGCGGGGTACTTTAAAAAAAAAAATATATATATATATTATATATATATATATATATAGGGATCTGGCACTGTTGTGCATTTATATGTCAATGTTGCACAAATATTTCAACTAGTTGCTATAGATGCTAGCCAGGACATGGAGCGTGGCTAGTTAGCACGTAGCTCGCTCGTTTGCTGAGCTCGTCTTGTGCAAGTCACGTATTCGTGTAATATGAATTAGCTTGTGAGATGTTAGCCGTGTGGCTGCACACAGTATCTACAGCAGGAATAAAGTGCCGCGAGCAGCTAATGTGGCTGCAGAACGAAGCGCCGTTGGTACCTGGTCCTGCTCGCCGCCTCCCTCCTCGTTGTAGTTCAGGATGTTTTCACGGACATCCTCCCAGCTCTCATGTTCAGCAGGGATGTGGTAAACTCCTCCCTTCCTGAAGTTGTTCCGGCTGCCTTTCTGGTTCCACACTGTCACCGCCACCAGAACCGCTACACACACACCCACATTAGCATTAACTACACTTCATATGCACATGCAGCAGCGGCTCATTTGTGTTTGTTCATTCAGTCGTACCCAAGAAGACGAGAAGACACATGCTGATGGCCAGGATAGAGCTGGGGCTCAGGGTGGCCAGCCGGTGACCTTTGACCTGCCCCAGCTCACAGCGCTGACCCCTGAACCCCTCCAAACAGCGGCACCGGTAGCTGTCAGGTGACAGCGCCTGGCAGGCACCGCCGTTCCGACAGGTCGACGGTCCGCAGGGCGATGGCACGCAGCGCTGCTGACCTGAGTCGTCTGACACTGTCACTTGATCGCCAGGACACCTGGGAGAAGACAATGACACGTGGCGTTATTGAACAAAAACAAAGATTAAAGGAAAGGTGTGTTCATGTGTGGCGCACCTGCACTGGTGTTTCCTCCACAGGTCGACACAGCGCAGCGGGCTGCGACACGGCTGGCTGCTGCAGGCATCGCTGGAGCACCCCGCGGTGACGCCCCGCCTCTCCATCACCGACACCAGGTCCCGGCTCTGCCCGTCCAGTGGGAGGAACTGACCGTTAAAACGAACGTCCTTCAGGCAGCCTGCAGGACGGAGAGCAGTGAAGTTACTCGCTTGTGTCCAGGGTTTGTCCACGTCCACATATAACTGGACAGACAGGGTGGTCTTTTTTAAAGTGTCACAGCAGCTTTAATTTAACCATAATTACACCCAGACCAGGTGACGGGTGCGAACTGTCCCAAATTATTAAAGTACCACAAATAACTGGACAAATGTAGATGTTATTCACTCATTACTTGGCTGAATTGTGAACTAAATACATCCCGAGTCTGGAACTGGGCTGTGCATGTTACCTAAAGACTCCGCGCACCCCAGTGTCGTTTCCTGCAGGTGAGCAAACATTGTTCAAACTACAATTCCCTTTGACTCTCTGTTTTTTCCAACTATGTTAACTGCAGACAAAAGGTTCCCTGACTGGACTGACCTGTGATCTGACAACTTTACAGAAAGACAACAAATTAAACAAATCCCAGTTTCTGGAGCTGCTTCTGCCTGACAGACAAAGCTCAGGGCACACAGAGCATCAGATAAATAGGTTCATTTTAGGACATAATTTGGACCACAGCATGGGCGGTGCCAGGGGGGTCGCTATAGCTCACCCTGAATTAGTCATAGCACCCCCAAGCAAATAATTCCTCATTTATTATTTTAGTTTAATTTCATCCCATGTTTAAGGCCTTGTCCACACTGAAACTGAACTTCTGCTATACAAGCTTTTTCTTTGTCATTTTCAAAAAGTGTTCCATTCAAGAAATCATATCTCCAGTGAAACCGCTTGAAAATGCTGCAGTACATATGACAGGCCTGTATGTGGCGCTGTAACGCTTCTCCAAAAAAGGAGAAGACGACATGGGGCTAATTAATATAGCAACGGGACGCTAAAACTTTACAAGGCGGCTCATGGATTAAATAAAGTGTTTTAATCTGATCTGTTGCCAGGATTCATCATCACAGCTGAAAACTGTTCTGGACATGACACCCTTGTTTTGGAAGATGACGTCTGGAAATTAATTTTGTTATGATGGAAATTACTTGTTATGGGCCTTTCACACTGAATAAGTCAGATGCGTCAAAAAACGGTCTAAAATGCATTATTTTCAATGAGACGTGTTGCGTTTTAGATGCGTCAGATGCGTCGCGTCAAAAGCCGAGCTAAACCGACGCATCTGACGGGAGCGCGCACTGCCGCTTGTCGGCAGGCTGACGCAGTCAAAGTTCAATCCAGTCCAACTTTCGATGCTCTGAGCTGTGACCTACCTTTGCGTTGTCCAATAGGGACGACGCGTCGAACCAAAACACGGAAGACTAGTGGCAGAAACCACTGATCTATACAAAATGGATCGGTGTAGAAACCATTGATCTCTACAAAACAAATGTGTCACAGGACTGCTCATTTATGGAGCAGTTTTCTGAAGAAAAATCCTTGGAAATGTTTTTTGTTGTTGTTTGTTACCTCAGAATTTCTGATTACTGTTTAAAAAAATTTAGAACACTTGTAATTAAAATAGCTAAATAAATCAATAAATGGTTCTTTAGGAACCTTTCATCTGTAAATTAAAACTACCTGTGATTTCAGATTAGATAATTTCTTGTTTAACATAAGGAACCTCAGACATTTATTTTTAGACAAAATAACATGGAAATGTGTACATTTTTTTAAGTCTGGTAGTTTATTTATATCTCATTTCAACCATAAAAACAGACACTGTAAATAAATACAAATGTTTATTATAAATGCAACAGGAAATAATTTAACAATGACTGCAGTCTGATTGTAAAGTAGGATTTCTGTGACATAAACCTCATGATGAATTTTTTTAGTCATTTCAACTTGTAATTTCGCCAAAATATGTAATTGCCTTTAATGTTATCAGGGCAGAGTCATTTCTAGAATTTCTACCTGTGCAAATGTCTTTTGACTTTGATTTCGTGGACATTTTTAATGATCCGTTCATTTATTGTTAAAATATAAAATGAAACAGCTTTTTAAAAAATAATAATAGTTGCTGTTGAAAGAGCCTTTTATTTAGAAGCAGGTGATGTTCTGCTGGATTCTCAGGACCAGATGAAGGTCTCTTCTGCAGCTTTTAACTCTGCTGGTGTTGCTGAAGACACTTTTGTCCTATTTTGAAGAGCAGAGATATTTTCTTTCGACTGGGCTTCGTGGTGTTCAGCTCATCAATGGAAGTTTGGTTGTCTGCACAGCAAATGTTCCTGATTGGGACAAATAAAAATATTTCTTTAAATATAAAGAAACACTAAACAGTTTATATATATAAAAAAGGGAAAAAACCAGGAAAAAAACTATGGAAAAAACGCCCGAAAAAAATAAGTTATTTAAAGTTGAGCTTTTGTGGTGTCTGAAAAAAGCTGTAGCTTTATTTGGTAAAAATAAAAAAGACTGAACCATTTAGAAATTAAAGTGTTCACTCAGATCAACTGTGCTAAAAAGCTAAGCTAACGTTAGCCGATCATTAAACCTTCACAGCAGTTCAGTAAACATCACGTTTTATTTTTACATTATTCTCACCTCCGTAAAGCTGCAGAACTAAACTCCGTTGGGCAAACTGGGACTTTGCATATATCCAAAAAGTGGGAGATTTTGGACTGAGTGGATTTGCTCCATCCCCCGGCTGCCTGCCTCGCTCTGTCCAGTGATGATGCCTGAAGGCCGGCTTCTCCATGCGGCTCGGCCCACTGTCGCGGTTCGATCAATATCCCACCAAGTCATCAGTCCTCCCTCGGTCGGCGTCACTCCGAAAAGTAGCTGAAAAAAGCTTCTCCCAGCAGGGTGATGGGAGAATCGTTCTACTGCTGTTTTTAAAGCTTTTTTGTGGTTCAGGCGACGCAAATTCAAGATGGCGATCGCTGAACTTTTTTCAGATTGTGGAAACAACAAGAGTGTGATGTAGCAACCCCCCCCCCCCTTTTTTTTTTTGCTGCTTCCAAAGCGACACGTCTGACATCATGCGTCGGATCCGTTGGATGCGTTTTCCGACGGATTCCGACACGTTGAAGGATTTTGGCCTGACGTATTCAGTGTGAAAGGCCCATTAAGGTTTTTTAAAGGGATTTTTAAAGAAGTCCCTCAGTCTTTGTCTGCTCTGGGTGAAATTCTCAGCCTGAGCTGGACGATGGCGCTTCATCCCACCACCATGAAGAAGAAGAATAAATAAATAAATAAATAAATATATGCTAAATTAGACTGTAAAATGACACTGTTAACAACATGTTACAGAGGCAGGGTGATGACATCATCCTTTCAGTTTTCCACAGTTAGACACTTCTGGCGTTTTCAGATTTATGTGATTAGATAAATATTTAATTCATAAAAGAAAATAAACCTTCATCAACAGAACTGATTGTTTCACACAAAATGAGTGTAACGTGACGTTTAATGACATCACATTTGATGATGTCATGATGTCATCGTACTATAGTGAGTGACGTCTCTTTGAAGTTGCTTTAATTGATCGGTTTTTGCTGCCCAAATATCCATGAATGGAACTGGAAGAAGTGAAGTCTGCCTTACCAAAGGAACTACATGAGGAACAGCAGTGGGGACAGACAGAGCAGTGACTCGGTGTCACTCCTGCCAATTAACCCTCAGAGAACACGGGCCTTGGACAGGAACCAAATCAATGATGCTTTTGCATAAATGAACCACAACAACAGGTGCATTGTTTTTGCATGATTTTGGTCATTCTGTATGTCATTAGTGACTGTCACAGATCTGAATGGGGCTGTTCACAGGGCTATTGAGAGATCCCATAATCCCTTGCATGCCAGAGAGTTGCTGCGGTCAAAATAACACTAGAAACCACATGACAACAATTGCAAATGAACATTATGCTACCAAAATGTAATTTTTTATGCTTTTCATCATGTTAATAAGAGACTGCTGCATGAGACCCTGAAAACTTGCTAAAACAAATATTCCAAATATCCCGTGTCTGCTACGTTTAACCTGCATGGAAGTTCGTAAACACAAACCGAATTTCAGACATTTTATATATATATATTACTCTGGAATAAAAGAGGACAAACAGTGTTGTAAAGGACAATAAGCAGGACGTTAAAGAGCAAACTTCACTTTCTCCCAGAATTCCCATTGAAAATAACGGCGAAACAACCTGAGCTTCTTGCAGGTTTAAATAAAATAAACACAATGACAGCTTCTGTAAACCCAGATAATATATTCACCAGAGTTTTAGGCAAAATATACAGAGTTTTATGTTGTGATGTTAATGCTGTTGTCCGTGTGCAGCGGTTAAAGTGCAGCCTGATCAGAGCGACTCAGTGCAGTTCTCAGCGTTAATGGCATCACACAGAGCGGCAAACTCTATGCAATTTTGTGAGATTTTGTAGGATTTGAAACCTCAATAGGGCAAATATGTGTGTGCACCCATGAATGTGACAGAGGTGTAGCAGAGAGCCGTCACGCCACACGAGCCCTTATTTCATAGCAGCTTCATCAAAATAACAAGCTCTCCCACAGCACCTGCAGAAAATAAAAATCTCTGGAGCCGCCACTGGACCACAGGGTCTCAACTTAAAGCAGTTGTGTGACACTGTTGTTATGGCAACAGTAGAAACAGGTACAGAGTCGGATCTCACCGTGGAAGTTGGAGCTCCCAGCGGCGGTGGGTCCGTCGCCAATCATCACGTTGGCCGGGTGGACCAGTAACTCTCTGTGGCTCCCCAGCCGGGACCGGGTCTCCCGTGAACCCCCACCCTGCTCCAGGCGGAGGGTGAACAGGTTGTCATGGCGACTGAGACTGACCAGAACCCACTGCCCGACATCCACTCGCTGACCTGCGAGCTGCAGGGCGTGAGCTCCGTCGCCCAGGTTGACGCGCACCGAGAGGTGACCCTCCATGACCTGTGACACACAGAGAGAACGTCATTTAAGTTTCCCATAATGCATCTCATCCAACATAAACAGACCTCATGAGTCCAAAAACAACATCATTTTGTTTGGGAAATATTAGATTAGATAGAACTTTATTAATCTCTTGAGGTTCAAGCAGCATTGTGTAGCAGCACAGAGGGTAAGAAGCACACAGTGTCACAGGTGAAAGTAAAAAAGAAAAGCAGTTTGCAAATATAAATGCTACAGTATGTGTGAGGTCAAAGGTCGATTTTTGATGCAGTTGAGGAGTGGACTGACCGCCAGCACAATGTACTCGCTGGAGTCCCGGGATGTCACGGAGAGCAGGGTGCCTGAGGTGGCTCTTGTTCGGAGGAGCATCTGGATGTTTGTCTGGCGGGAACTGCCGCTTCCTCTGAGCTGGTAACGAACCACACTGCCTGGGTCCAAGGAGAACTCTGGGACAGCTGGAGGCGGGGACATAATGAGGTCAGTTTGATGAAAAAGTATGAATAAAACTCTTCCAGTCTGGTTTGTTCACATGACACATAAAGACCAGGGGCCTCATGTAGAAAGCATGCGTACGCACAATAACCTGGCGTACGTCCATCTCCACATTCACGTTCAGATGTATCAAAAGTGAAATGACAGTGGAAATGTGCGGTGCATCACACAACAATCCAGCTGGCGTACACACATTTCTACAGCTAATGTTCCAATGTGGACATGTAGAGGTGACGCTGGGAACTGTTAATATTGTGAAAACAAGAAGTCATCGTAGTGATGTGCACATCAGAGGCACACTGATGAACAATTAACACACCCGCATGTTTGCAGTTACATGGATGGATATAAAAGCATACGCGTTGGCTGTGTTAGTGTTGTTAAAGCACCTTACAAATGGTGCAATCCGACATGAGTGTGTATTCAGGGAAGGCAAGGATTTACTTGCAAATGATGATAATTGGCTCATAAACCGATTTCGATGTACCAAGGCCACTGTTGCTGGAGTTGTGCACAGAACTGCGGCCGGCCCAGAGTGCAATACAGCGAGGAGCCAGGGATTGTCTGAACCCACACAGGTGCTGACTACACTGGGTTTCCTGGCATCAGGGTCATTCCAGCGTGAGCTGACTGGTCGGTCAGGAGTGTGCCAGTCAATGTTGCACCGAGCCATGCCAGCTGTGTGGAACGCAATCATCCGAATCTCATCCAGGTACATTCCAACATTACAGTGCATTTTGCAGCGAGAGCTGGTTTACTGATTATCATCAGAGCTATTCACTGCACAAATGTTGCTATGAAGGCGCCATCACATGATGAATTTGTTTCTGTTAATATGAAACATTTTTGTTCTATCAATGTTCAAATCATGTGTGATGCGCAAATGTGTATCAGGCTGGAGGCTGTATGGTGTGCGATGTGGGTGGGCTGGGCTTGGTAGTTAAATAATTAATCCATGTAACTGTTCCAAATGAAACCAGCGCGGACACATTTGGGCATGTGTGCATTCAAATGTTTTTATTATTATTATTATTGTTAATATGTTTTCTTTTTCTTGATGGTGGAACTAGAGATGAGCCTCTTAACAAGCCCTCAACTGTTCAGTATTTATCAATAAAAGCTTGTGAATTAATGTTAATGTCACACACTGTCAGCTGCCGTGCACCTAATATCTTTTTACTTCAGTGTGTGTGCGCAGCTCAGTTCAGTATTTATACACACAAATTTTCGTTTTACATGACAGCGAGCTGAGCGCACGACAGTCTAACCACAGCTTTCGCTGTTTTTGCATGTTGTCTCTGAAAGTTCTTTAATTTTTACACACAACAACACAAAGATGATGGTGGACGTTATCAAACACAACACTTTACACTTATGATGTCGTCAGCATGACACAACCAAACTATTTGAATACATTTGCATATTTAGACAGAGGCGTGGCCAGGGAGGAATTTGGTGCTTGTGCACGTGTGCTAACTTCCACATTCATTGGGATGAACAAACCGAATGTGCGTAGATTCATACTGTACTACGCATGCTTGCCTGATTCAGGGTTTTGGCGTACACCAACTTTTAGTAGAAAGTCAATGCAAGTCTTTGTATACGAAGCCTTGATCTGTGTCACATTCACACAAAAATATTAGATTCAGGTCACTTCAACCTATAATGTGAACGCAGCAGATCTGTGGTCCATATTTGGGTGAAGACAGTAGCTCTTCATGCCAGCTAGGCTCATTACAAACACAACTTTGACATTTTTTTCAGATCTGAGATAATCTCCATTTCTGAGATTAAAATCTTTCTGGCCACCTCAGAATAAGAGGATGTATTTCAGGCTTCATTGGGTTCGTGTAGACACCGCCGCCACACTCACCTCTGTCACATTTGTGTCCGCTGTATCCCGGGTGACACTCGCAGCTGAATGAGCCCCCGTCTGCGAGGCAGTAAGCGTGAAGGCCGCAGGACGGCCCCACCGCTGTCAGGCACACACCGTCTGTCAGCGTGCACCCCGGAGTGCTCCCTGCGCTCTCTCCCGGAGACGCCAGGTCGTACACCTGAGAGCAAACCCACACAACCATCACCTCACCCACAATGCATTGCACTTCCTGTAGGAGCACCCATAAAATACCCTGATGGCCACGCCCACAGGTGTTCAAGAGCAAGCACACGTTACACACGTGTCACACAAAACATTCAAATGTGTTTGTCTGCATTTGGATGCTCACGTATAAAACTGAAAATACGACCTTCAGAGTCTCAGTGGAGGAACAGGAAGCGGAAGAAGAGAAGGAGGGACAGAATGAGAAGAAGGAACAGATAAAAAAAGGAGGCGGAGAAGGGGGAAGATGAGGAGGAACAGGAGGAGGTGGAGGAAGAAGAGAAGGACAAGGAGGGACAGAACAAGGAGAAGTAACAAAAGAAAAAGGAGGAGAAGGAGGGGATGAGCAGAAGAAATGACAGAGGGGAGGTGGAGAAAGAAGAGGATTGGTAAATGGACTGCATTTATATCAATCAATCAATCAATCAATTTTTTTTTTATATAGCGCCAAATCACAACAAACAGTTGCCCCAAGGCGCTTTATATTGTAAGGCAAGGCCATACAATAATTATGTAAAACCCCAACGGTCAAAACGACCCCCTGTGAGCAAGCACTTGGCTACAGTGGGAAGGAAAAACTCCCTTTTAACAGGAAGAAACCTCCAGCAGAACCAGGCTCAGGGAGGGGCAGTCTTCTGCTGGGACTGGTTGGGGCTGAGGGAGAGAACCAGGAAAAAGACATGCTGTGGAGGGGAGCAGAGATCGATCACTAATGATTAAATGCAGAGTGGTGCATACAGAGCAAAAAGAGAAAGAAACAGTGCATCATGGGAACCCCCCAGCAGTCTACGTCTATAGCAGCATAACTAAGGGATGGTTCAGGGTCACCTGATCCAGCCCTAACTATAAGCTTTAGCAAAAAGGAAAGTTTTAAGCCTAATCTTAAAAGTAGAGAGGGTGTCTGTCTCCCTGATCTGAATTGGGAGCTGGTTCCACAGGAGAGGAGCCTAAAAGCTGAAGGCTCTGCCTCCCATTCTACTCTTACAAACCCTAGGAACTACAAGTAAGCCTGCAGTCTGAGAGCGAAGCGCTCTATTGGGGTGATATGGTACTATGAGGTCCCTAAGATAAGATGGGACCTGATTATTCAAAACCTTATAAGTAAGAAGAAGAATTTTAAATTATATTCTGGAATTAACAGGAAGCCAATGAAGAGAGGCCAATATGGGTGAGATATGCTCTCTCCTTCTAGTCCCCGTCAGTACTCTAGCTGCAGCATTTTGAATTAACTGAAGGCTTTTCAGGGAACTTTTAGGACAACCTGATAATAATGAATTACAATAGTCCAGCCTAGAGGAAATAAATGCATGAATTAGTTTTTCAGCATCACTCTGAGACAAGACCTTTCTAATTTTAGAGATATTGCGTAAATGCAAAAAAGCAGTCCTACATATTTGTTTAATATGCGCATTGAATGACATATCCTGATCAAAAATGACTCCAAGATTTCTCACAGTATTACTAGAGGTCAGGGTAATGCCATCCAGAGTAAGGATCTGGTTAGACACCATGTTTCTAAGATTTGTGGGGCCAAGTACAATAACTTCAGTTTTATCTGAGTTTAAAAGCAGGAAATTAGAGGTCATCCATGTCTTTATGTCTGTAAGACAATCCTGCAGTTTAGCTAATTGGTGTGTGTCCTCTGGCTTCATGGATAGATAAAGCTGGGTATCATCTGCGTAACAATGAAAATTTAAGCAATACCGTCTAATAATACTGCCTAAGGGAAGCATGTATAAAGTGAATAAAATTGGTCCTAGCACAGAACCTTGTGGAACTCCATAATTAACTTTAGTCTGTGAAGAAGATTCCCCATTTACATGAACAAATTGTAATCTATTAGACAAATATGATTCAAACCACCGCAGCGCAGTGCCTTTAATACCTATGGCATGCTCTAATCTCTGTAATAAAATTTTATGGTCAACAGTATCAAAAGCAGCACTGAGGTCTAACAGAACAAGCACAGAGATGAGTCCACTGTCCGAGGCCATAAGAAGATCATTTGTAACCTTCACTAATGCTGTTTCTGTACTATGATGAATTCTAAAACCTGACTGAAACTCTTCAAATAGACCATTCCTCTGCAGATGATCAGTTAGCTGTTTTACAACTACCCTTTCAAGAATTTTTGAGAGAAAAGGAAGGTTGGAGATTGGCCTATAATTAGCTAAGATAGCTGGGTCATATCATGCTTTTCCATCTGAAGCAGAAGCTCCAAGTGCTTTACAGTTATGACTCACATGCACCCACACACTCTGACGTCATGGTGCTCTGATGCAAGGTAGCTCACTCCACAATGAGGATCCTCTGGTCTGAGGTCCAGCACTTAACCACCTCCATCACCTCCTCCATAGGAGGGAGGAGGTGAAAGAGATGGAGAAGAGGAGGAGGTTTATTTCTATTTAATGTTATATGCTGGACTCTATAATATTGATTAGTTAAATATTGATGAATGATTCCTGGCAAAACCTTTAATTTAACTGTGACTACAAAAAAAATCTCAGGTCTAAATGAGCCACAACATCAAAAATTTGTAATGGAAAGTCTATGTGTTCTATCTGAAACGGGCGTGGCTCTGAGTTTGTTGGCGATGTGATGTCTTTGCGTGTCAAATGAATCTTTACACAGAAATAACAAACTTTAAAACTAAAAGGATACATTATTTATTCAGATCACTAATCTGTTTCAGCTTGATGTTCCCAGTAAACATTGATTAGATTTTATTATCCAGCCACAAATGAGCTCAGCAGATTCCCTATCTGAGCTACCTACATGCTAGCTAGCTGAGCTAAGCTAACTAGCTCAGGTTAGTTGTGCCCAGATGCTAATTTAATAATTTTATTCAGCAGAGCTGTCAATTCTCACTCATTCAGAGTGAGACTCGTGCTTTAAAACGGTCCTGTCAGGTCTCACACGGCATGAAACTCAATATGTTGTCACGCTCTCATGCTAATGCATGACATTCCACCACTATGACCTGCAACACATGATTTGAAGGAAAATAACTCCTTGAATGTATCTCAACATGAGAGCTCTGATTCAGGGAATATTTTTGTACAATTTGTTCAGTATCTTCTTTAACCAGACTGTAAACTGAATTATTCTGATTCTGTATAGGTTTATATTGGTGTAACAAGACATGGCTAGCTAACGTGATAGCC
Source organism: Thalassophryne amazonica (assembly GCF_902500255.1). NCBI lineage: Eukaryota > Metazoa > Chordata > Actinopteri > Batrachoidiformes > Batrachoididae > Thalassophryne > Thalassophryne amazonica. Next base: position 17,699,076 of record NC_047109.1, read on the forward strand.
ACTGTCATTTTGGGGCAGGTTTACATCCATGTTGTTGCTGGTTAGCGGTACGTAGACTGTGCTGTATGCTGACAAGAAAACATTCATGACAATGAACTCAAGAAAAATGTTTGTCTTCTTCAATCAATTCAATCAATTTTTTTATATAGCGCCAAATCACAACAAACAGTTGCCCCAAGGCGCTTTATATTGTAAGGCAAGGCCATACAATAATTATGTAAAACCCCAACGGTCAAAACGACCCCCTGTGAGCAAGCACTTGGCTACAGTGGGAAGGAAAAACTCCCTTTTAACAGGAAGAAACCTCCAGCAGAACCAGGCTCAGGGAGGGGCAGTCTTCTGCTGGGACTGGTTGGGGCTGAGGGAGAGAACCAGGAAAAAGACATGCTGTGGAGGGGAGCAGAGATCGATCACTAATGATTAAATGCAGAGTGGTGCATACAGAGCAAAAAGAGAAAGAAACAGTGCATCATGGGAACCCCCCAGCAGTCTACGTCTATAGCAGCATAACTAAGGGATGGTTCAGGGTCACCTGATCCAGCCCTAACTATAAGCTTTAGCAAAAAGGAAAGTTTTAAGCCTAATCTTAAAAGTAGAGAGGGTGTCTGTCTCCCTGATCTGAATTGGGAGCTGGTTCCACAGGAGAGGAGCCTGAAAGCTGAAGGCTCTGCCTCCCATTCTACTCTTACAAACCCTAGGAACTACAAGTAAGAGGCAAAACTTGCCAACTGTCACGAATTACACTAGAAAAAACAAAAAGTCAAAATTGTAGTTTGACCGTCAAGTCAAGAGACAAAGTTTGGGTTTAGTTTTGTCAAATTTGATTTTGAACTTTAAAATATAAATTTGCATTGAAGACTTATCACAAGCTAATAAGACATGACTGACCCTATATATGATAAATGTTAGATATGATAAACGTGATTAACATTTCATTCATTCATATAATTGAATGTTATTTTTTGAGCAGTGACCAAGCTAGCTTATCAAAATGTCAATTTTACCCGATGGGCAAAATGGACATCGGTATTACAAAGACTTTGCATCCATCCATTTGTCCATCCATCTGTCTGTCTGTCTGATTGTCTGTCTGTCTGTGCTCGGAATAAGTCCAGTCCTGTTACTGCCAGAGTCTTCAAATTCACAGGGGACATTCTTGGGACACAGATCTTGGACAAGTTTAAAGATGTCTAACCTTGTCCTATTTAAGATGTCAAAAGGTCACATTCTGTTTCTTATTTTTATGCTCATATGGTTGAGGGTATTTTATCATTGTGTTATATTTAATCTTTTGGGTCTCGGATGGGAGATGAGTCCAGTCAGGTTTTTGTCCTCACAACATGACAAACACACGTTGACACACTCGTACCTGACTGTCCACCACCAGGTTACGGAGGCAGCCGGTGAAACTCTGGTAACGCCGGTGAGGAGAGGTTTCCTTCACTCCTCCCAACTGGAGAGGCTGGAACACATTCAGATACCTGTGGAGGAGAAGGAGGAGAGAGGATCAGTGAGGAGAAGGGAGGAGGAGGGACGATCAGTAAGGAGAAGGGAGGAAGAGGAACAGTCAGAGAGGAGAAGGGAGGAGAGCTCACGTGAATTCAGTGGATAGTCGACACTGAAACAGGAAATGCAAAAGTGAGAGGCAGTGCATCTTGACAGCTCATGAGCTCAGTCTGTCTCTGTGTAAATTACATGAAGTTTTTTTTTAGCCATGCTAATGCTCCCCAGAACCATTTACTGAGAAAAAAGTGTGAAGGACCTAAATGACATGGTGAGGACTTTCCAGGCATGTTAGAGGCAAATAAAGAAAAATGCTTAAAAAGGCGGGTGTTTAAGAGGGCTGTAGTTGGGGGGAAGCTGAGGGTTTTCAGCCATGCTAATGCTCCCTGGAACCATTTACTGAAAAAAAGTCTGAAGAACCTAAATGACATGGTGAGATGGTGAAGAGCTTTGCTCGTTCATGTCGGTGAAATAAGCATATTACAGTGTCCTGATGAAGTGGTATAGAGGAGGATTTTCTTAAAAGGAAGACCTGAAAGTTCAGCTACAACTGGGCAGCACAGTCTCATTTGAAGGCGGAGAAGAAGGAAGGAGGAGAAGAACTGAGGAAGGAGAGAGGACAAGGGATTAGAAGAGCAAATAGGAAGAAGGGGAGGATGGAAAGAATACAATAAGAAACTTGGACTGCAAGCAGTCATATACGGGCCCTCGTTCCGCGCAACCGCCTACCCAGGCCAGTGGGTGCCCTTGTGACCACTTGTGGACATGTGCATGCAGGGGCAACCACTCTTCACACAGTTAAAATTTTAAACAAATCACACAATGCATGAAGGAGTTATGACATGTTGATTGTTCATCCACTAGGGGGCGCTCAGTGTACAAACAGAGGGTCTGGGTGTGTTCAGGGGCCAACCGTCATCATACATGTGAAGTTTCTAGTCAATCAGGCAAAGCATGAAGGAGTTATCATGACTTGATGTTCCATGGCAAAGGGTCAAAATGGTGGCACCATAGCGGCCACACCCTTCAACATAGAGAAAAGCTTTCGATAACTTTTGGTCAGTGTCATCTCTGGATGCTGTCAAAGAAATTTGAAGTGCATTGGGCAATATCCCTAGGAGGAGTTCGTTCAAATACAACGTGAGGAAATGATGGCAAAATGACAAGAAAATTAAAAATGGCTGACTTCCTGTTTGGAGTAGACAAATGGTGCAAGAGACTTTTTTGTACGTCTATGCAAGTCAGACATGTGTACCAATTTTCATCTCCCTAGTACAAAAAAACCCCTATGGGGAGGGGTTTTTGAAAGTTTCAAGGGGGCGCTATTGAGGCATTTTGCCCCGCCCACGGGCAACGCCCCTATGAATTGTAAGAGGTTGTCATGCTTGACCTGTGTATCAATTTTCATGATGATGTGACAAAATTAAAGCCGTCAAAAGGAAGAACGTAATTTCATGGTGAAAGGGCGATATTCGGTACGCCACCACACAGAAGCCGTTACTCGTAAGTTCATGGCAATCATCGTTATTTTATCCAAGTTGTTCAGCATGTTTTAGAAGTGGAAGGAAGTTGATGGTGTTAAGTATGTGACATCAGGACCTGTTTAAGTATAATGTTCCATGGCGAAGGGTCAAAATGGCGGCGCCATACCGGCCACACCCTTCGACATAAAGAAAAGCTTTCGATATCTTTTGGTCAGTATCGTCTGAGGCCGAAATTTTGTTTTCAAGAGTGAGAATAATAATAATAATAATAAATAATAATAATAAACAGCGCAATTACAATAGGGTCCTCGTAGGACGTTGCCTACTCGGGCCCTAATAACTAGGATTGCAAGCAGTCATATACGAGCCCTCGTTCCGCGCAACTGCCTACCCAGGCCAGTGGGTGCCCTTGTGACCACATGTGGGCATGTGCATGCAGGGGCAACCACTCATCACACAGTTAAAACTTGAAACAAATCACACAATGCCACATGGACGCCGTTACTCGTAACTTCACAGCGTTCATCGCCTACATTCACCAATTTGTTCTGCATGTTTTAGAAGTGGAATGAAGTTGATTCCCTGAGCCTGGTTCTGCTGGAGGTTTCTTCCTGTTAAAAGGGAGTTTTTCCTTCCCACTGTAGCCAAGTGCTTGCTCACAGGGGGTCGTTTTGACCGTTGGGGTTTTACATAATTATTGTATGGCCTTGCCTTACAATATAAAGCGCCTTGGGGCAACTGTTTGTTGTGATTTGGCGCTATATAAAAAAATTGATTGATTGATTGATTGATTGATTGATTGATTGATTGGGTTAAGTATGTGTATCAGGACCTCTTAAAGTAAAAATAGGACATTTCCCACCACCACCGGGGGGCGCTATGGCGCAGGTGGGAACTTAAGATATGTAGACGTTCAGGGCGGAGCCCTCATCATGTCCAGCAAGTTTGAAGGATCTACGATGAAGTATGTGGGCATGACAGCCGTTCGAATGAAATGGCGTGCTTCAAAAAGCTCGCCAAAGTTTGACGACCCCTAGCAGCCATGCCTTTTGACTTAATTAGAATCGCTTGATAACTTTTGATCACCATTGTGTTGTGATGATTTTGACCAAATTTGAAGACGATCGGATGAAATCCCTAGGACGAGTTCGTTCAAATGTAAGTAGTGGAAATGGCCAAAAATGGTCAAAATTTGCTCAAAATCGAAACTTAAAATCAAAATGGCCGACTTCCTGTCGATATTTCACCATGAGAGTAAGAGACTTTTTCGTGCGTCCTGGCATGGTAAATATGTTTACCGAATTTCGTGAGGCTACGACGAAAAAAGCCCAAAGCGGAGGGGTTTTTGAAAATTTCTAGGGGGCGCTATTTCGTGATTTTTCTGCGGCCATGTGCGTCGCCCCCAAAATATCGAATTTCGGATCCGGCCGGACGACTTTGGAAAGTTTGGTGAGTTTTTGAGCATGGGAAGAGGCCGAAATTTTGATTTCAAGAGTGAGAATAATAATAATAATAATAATAAATAATAATAATAATAAACAGCGCAATTACAATAGGGTCCTCGTAGGACGTTGTCCACTCGGGCCCTAATAACTAGGACTGCAAGCAGTCATATACGGGCCCTGGTTCCGCGCGACCGCCTACCGAGGCCAGTGGGTACCATTGTGACCACATGTAGGCATGTGCATGCAGGGGCAACCACTCATCACACAGTTAAAACTTGAAACAAATCACACAGTGCATCAAGGAGTTATGACATGTTGATTGTTCATCCACTAGGGGGCGCTCAATGTACAAACAGAGGGGCTGGGTGTGTTCAGGGGCCAACCGTCATCATAGATGTGAAGTTTCAAGTCAATCAGGCAAAGCATGAAGGAGTTATCATGACTTGATGTTCCATGGCGAAGGGTCAAAATAGCGGCCACACCCTTCGACATAAAGAAAAGCTTTCGATAACTTTTGGTCAGTATCATCTGTGGGTGATGTGGAAGAAATTTGAAGTGCATTGGACAAATCCCTAGGAGGAGTTCGTTCAAATACAACATGTGGAAATCACGCCAAAATGAGAAGAAAATTTAAAATGGCCGACTTCCTGTTTGGAGTAGACCCATGGTGCAAGAGACTTTTTTGTACGTCTATGCAAGTCACACATGTGTACCAATTTTCATCTCCCTACTCCAAAAAAACCCCTATGTGGAGGGGTTTTTTGAAAGTTTCAAGGGGGCACTATTGAGGCATTTTGCCCCGCCCACGGGTGATGCCCCTATGAATTGTAAGAGGTTGTCGTGTTTGACCTGTGTTTCAATTTTCATGATGATATGACAAAATTAAAGCCGTCAAAAGGAAGAACATAATTTCATGACGAATGGGCAATATTCAGTACGCTGCCACACGGATGCCGTTACTCGTAACTTCACGGCGATCATCGCCTACGTTCACCAAGTTGTTCTGCATGTTTTAGAAGTGGAAGGAAGTTGATGGGGTTAAATATGTGACTTCAGTACCTGTTTAAGTATAATGTTCATATGGCGAAGGGTCAAAATGGCGGCACCATAGCGGCCACACCCTTCGACATACAGAAAAGCTTTCGATAACTTTTGGTCAGTATCGTCTCTGGGTGATCTGTAAGAAATTTGAAGTGCATTGGACAAAATCCCTAGGAGAAGTTCCTTCAAATACAACATGTGGAAATCACGCCAAAATGAGAAGAAAATTCAAAATGGCCGACTTCCTGTTTGGAGTAGACCCATGGTGCAAGAGACTTTTTTGTACGTCTTTGCAAGTCACACGTGTACCAATTTTCATCTCCCTACTCCAAAAAAAACCCCTATGTGGAGGGGTTTTTGAAAGTTTCAAGGGGGCGCTATTGAGGCATTTTGCCCCACCCATGGGCGACGCCCCTATGAATTGTAAGAGGTTGTCGTACTCGACCTGTGTATCAATTTTCATGATGATGTGACAAAATGAAGAACGTAATTTCATGGTGAATGGGCAATATTCGGCACACCGTCACACGGACGCCGTTATTCGTAGCTTCACGGCATTCATCGCCTATGTTCACCAATTTGTTCTGCATGTTTTAGAAGTGGAATGAAGTTGATTGGGTTAAGTATGTGACATCAGGACCTCTTAAAGTAAAAATAGGACATTTCCTGCCACCACCGGGGGGCGCTATGGCGTACATGGGAACTTAAGATATGTAGACATTCAGGGCAGAGCCCTCATCATGTCCAGCAAGTTTGAAGGATCTACGATGAAGTATGTGGGCGTGACAGCCATTCGAAGTGAAATGGCGTGTTCCGAAAAGCTTGCCAAAGTTTGACGACCCCTAGCAGCCACGCCTTTTGACTTAATTAGAATCTTTTAATACGTTTTGATCACCATTGTGTTGTGATGATTTTGACCAAATTTGAAGACAATCGGATGAAATCCCTAGGACGAGTTCGTTCAAATGTAAGTAGTGGAAATGGCCAAAAATGGCAAAAATTTGCTCAAAATCGAAACTGAAAATCAAAATGGCCGACTTCCTGTCGATATTTCACCATGACAGTAAGAGACTTTTTCGTGTGTCCTGGCATGGTAAATATGTGTACCGAATTTCGTGAGGCTACGATGAAAAAAGCCCAATGAGGAGGGGTTTTTGAAAATTTCTAGGGGGCGCTATTTCGCGATTTTTCTGCGAGTATGTGCGACGCCCCCAAAATATCGAATTTTGGATCTGGCCGGATGACTTTGGAAAGTTTGGTGAGTTTTTGAGCATGGGAAGAGGCCAAAATTTCGATTTCAAAAGTGAGAATAATAATAATAATAATAATAATAATAATAATAAACAGCGCAATTACAATAGGGTCCTCATAGGACGTTGCCTACTCGGGCCCTAATAAATAATAATAATAATAATAATAATAATAATAATAATAAACAGCGCAATTACAATAGGGTCCTCGTAGGATGTTGCCTACTCGGGCCCTAATAAATAATAATAATAATAATAATAATAATAATAATAATAATAAACAGCGCAATTACAATAGGGTCCTCATAGGACGTTGCCTACTCGGGCCCTAATAAATAATAATAATAATAATAATAATAATAATAATAATAAACAGCGCAATTACAATAGGGTCCTCGTAGGATGTTGCCTACTCGGGCCCTAATAATAAACAGCGTAATTACATTAGGGTCCTCGTAGGACGTTGCCTACTCGGGCCCTAAAAAGAAGAAAAGGAGGAGGAGCAGAGCAGAAAATAAAGAAGAAAACAGGAGGTGGAGTCTTCAATGACGTTATCTCACATTAAACCCAAGAGTTTGGAACATTGGACTCGTTACACTGACACAAGAACAGGTTCAGCTCCAGACAGAGTGAGCAGGATTCTGATGTCTGAGAAGAATACATGGTCCAAACCATCTCCAACCCTCATCTCCACAGGAAGACCAAAGGTCATAGCGTGGCTTCTGCTGTGGCTGAGAGTGGACCAGGACACGATTCCAAAATGAGGGACATGACCCAGTAAGAGCAAAGGATGTCCTAAAACAACAGGTGGAGGAGACACAACTCACCTGAACCTTGTGTCACAGATGGAGTGAAGAGGAGTGAAGTATCGTTCAGAGTGGGTTTTACGTGAACCAAACTCCTGCTTGTCACTGTCCGGGTGCTGAAGTCTTGCTGAGCAAGGCACTGAAACCCCAGTATTACCAGAGTATGACATAAATCTGGATCCAGATCCTCAGGTGGGCTGAGATGTAAAACCACTCAGAGTCAAAACCACATGAGGGCAGAGACTGATGTGGTGCTGAGGCATCAACGAATGGGCAGCACGGTGGCTTAGTAGTTAGCACTGTTGCCTCACAGCAAGAAGGTCATGGGTACAATTCCCACCTGTGGCCTTTCTGTGTGGAGTTTGCATGTTCTCCCCGTGTTTGTGTGGGTTCCCTCCTGGTGCTCAGATTTCCTCCCACATTTAAAGACATGCAGGTTAGGTGGACTGGAAACTTTAAAAATTGTTCAGGTCTCCCTTTCAAAAGAGGACTCAATCTCAATCGGACTAACCTGGTTAAATAAAGGTTAAAATATAACGCAGTGCTAAAATACGAGGTCTGTCCAAAAAGTAACGGACCTTTTTATTTTTTTCAAAAACCATATGGATTTGAATCACGTGTGATTGCATCAGCCAAGCTTGAACCTTCGTGTATGTGGAAAAAGTTTTAGATCTTTGAGTTCATCTCATACAAAATGGGAGCAAAACCAAAAGTGTTGCGTTTATATTTTTGTTGAGTGTATTTACACATATGCAACGTGGGTGTTACAAAATTGCAAACTGAGTGCATAGCAGTGTTTGTGCTTTTAGTTTTGCAAACTCATTGAGGGGTTTTGTGATGAATTTTAATAGATTCAGAAATTGTGCTATAAGAATCATTGTGTTTAAACATTCAGAAAAAATTGTAATCAGCCCCAGAGCCACACACACACACACACACACACACACACACACACACACACACACACACACACACACACACACACACACACACACACACACACACACACACACACACACACACACACACACACACACACACACACATGTCCTGAGTCCACTGTAAACAAATTTTATTATTACAGTTTTTGCCAACTGCTTACACCAAAAGGAGCAAATGCTTAGACTAAAACTTCAAATCCAACACTTCTTGTAACAATAGCTAAAATACAATGTGACAATACCTCAAACACATTTTCTATTTTGTAATTTGCTTGCAATTCTTCAACACAGTTGTTGCAGAACATTACACACAGTTTCCTACACATTAGGCACTTAACTCAAAGATAAAATACCTTGTTATGATTTGGAAAACACAAGCAGCTGGGATGTCTCAAGACAAAGAGAGATACATGGACAAGGACAATGACAAAGAAGAGCAAGAAGGAGAAATGTTTCAGATGAAATTTGAGCAACTTTGGTGGACCATGTGATCAACCACGGCCACACATTGAGAGAAGATGGACAAAGGCTCCACTCAAACCTCAGCCACCACACAGTGGGTAGTACATCTGTGTGTGAGTGTGTCTGTGTGAATGGGTGAATGCAAGGGATTACTGTAATATGCTTTGAGCTTCTGATATACAACCCCAATTCCAATGAAGTTGGGACATTGTGTAAAATGTAAATAAAAACAGAATAGAATGATTTGTGAATCCTCTTATTCAATTAAATACACCACAAAGACAAGATATTTAATGTTCAAACTGATAAACTTTATTGTTGTTGTACAAATATTTGCTCATTTTGAAATGGATGCCTGCAACATGTTTCAAAAAAGTTGGGACAGTGGCAACAAAAGACTGGGAAAGTTGATGGATGCTCAAAGAACACCTGTTTGGAACATTCCACAGGTGAACAGGTTAATTGGAAACAGGTAAGTGTCATGATTGGGTATAAAAGGAGCATCCCCAAAAGACTCAGCCGTTCACAAGCAAAGATGGGATGAGGATCACCACTTTGTGAACAACTGCATGAAAAAAATAGTCTAACAGTGTAAGAACAATGTTTCTCAACATTTAATTCCAAGGAATTTAGGGATTCCGTCATCTACAGTCCATAATATAATCAGAAGATTCAGAGAATCTGGAGAACTTTCTACATATAAGCGGCAAGGCCGAAAACCATCATTGAATGCCCGTGAGCTTCGATCCCTCAGGCGGCACTACATTAAAAACTGACATCATTGTGTAAAGGATCTTACCACGTGGGCTCAGGAACACTTCAGACAACCATTGTCAGTTAACACAGTTCGTTGCTACATCTACAAGTGCAAGTTAAAACTCAACAATGCAAAGCAAAAGCCACACATCAACAACATCCAGAAACACCGCCACCTTCTCTGGGCCCGAACTCATTTGAAATGGACAGATGCAAAGTAGAAAAGTGTGCTGTGGTCTGATGAGTCCACATTTCAACTTGTTTTTGGAACTCATGGACGTCGTATCCTCTGGACAAAAGAGGAAAAAGACCATCCACATTGTTACCAGCACAAAGTTCAAAAGCCAGCATCTGTGATGGTATGGGGGTGTGTTAGTGTCCATATCATGGGCAACTTACACGTCTGTGATGGCACCATCAATGCTGAAAGGTACATCCAGGTTTTGGAGCAACACATGCTGCCATCCAAGCAATGTCTTTTTCAGGGACATCCCTGCTTATTTCAGCAAGACAATGCCAAGCCACATTCTGCACATGTTACAACAGAGTGGCTTCATAGTAAAAGAGTGCAGGTACAAGACTGGCCTGGCTACAGTCCACACCTGTTGCCCATTGAAAATGTGTAGCGCATTATGAAGCGCAAAATACGACAATGGAGACCCCGGGGTCTAACATACATACCACTGTCCCAGCTTTTTTGAAACGTGTTGCAGGCATCCATTTCAAAATGAGCAAATATTTGCACAAAAACAATAAAGTTTATCAGTTTGAACATTAAATATCTTGTCTTTGTTGTGTATTCAATTGAATATAGGTTGAAGAGGATTTGCAAATCATTGTATTCTGTTTTTATTTACATTTTACAGAACGTCCCCACTTCTTTGGAATTGGGGTTGTAGATGGAAAAGCACTATATAAATGCAGCCCATTTTGTTGGGAGGGTGTAGTGACACACACCCACAACAGGGGGCGTTAATGAGCGGACAATGGATTAAGCCAAAAAGTAACAATTTAATGTTGTGAATTGCACAACGGAATACAGACAATTGCAGTTGAGGAGTACAGTCAATCATACACAAGGTGACGTGTGGGCAGGCTCGAGGATAGAAGACGTCTGTCCAGAGAAGAGCCGGATCCCACACGGCTTCCACCGCCAACGGATCTGAAGAACACCGGAGCCGCCAAGTCCTGGGGCCAGGTGGCCACCGTCTCCAGCTGTCAGACCAGGTACTGCTGGCAGAAACAGAAACAGTTTATGGTGGGTGTGTGAAGACACACCCAGTAATTGTTCCCTGAGTAGTTCCTCCGGGAGGGAGAACCTCCACCACCAGATACAATGTCACCCGTGCAGCTCCTGTTGGTCTCCTTCCTGGATGGAGTGAGAGGCGAAGAATGTCGTCCTCTCACTGTCCGCCAATCCAGCCTCCAATAGACCCCGCAGGAACACGGCTGCACACAGACCACTGTTTTCAGACAACGAATAATCACAGCAGAGAAAATTACCTTGCTTGGTAGCTGATTTCTCGGCGGGGAGGTGGAGTTGCAGTCCGGCCTTTATGGTGATGGTGTTGAGTAGTGGATGAGTGATAGCTGGTACGGAGGATGAGTGACAGCTGTCACTCCCGGTCGCTCCGACGCCCTCTCGTGCTTGAAGCCCGCACTTCAAGCAGGGCGCCATCTTGTGGTGGTGGGCCAGCAGTACCTCCTCTTCAGTGGCCCACACAACACATTTACCATTCTGATATTACTGTGCCATGTATGTAAACTCGGTGGGCACAGCTAACCAAAAAGTTTGCTTCAATAACTGCTAATCAGCTAACTGAAAAGTTATCTTTTATAACGCTTAACGATAAACCACCAAAAGAATTACCGGAAGCTACAGCGAACCGATAACCAATAACTTTCAGTACTGTCTCCACTACACTCTCAGCTACTGACAAGCTGATTTTGAGTTTAAACACCACCAACACTTCTGATAGAATCAAAGGTGATCACAAACCAAACACAGCCAATGAGTCAGTGCTTCTGTCTATGAGCGCCCTGCTCACTGCTGTAGGGTAGCATCATTTACCTTGACTACACAGTTTGGCATCTGTGTGTGTGTGTGTGTAATATGTATTTAAGATCGAAGCATTAATTAATGGTAGGGCTTCCTTGAGCAGCCTGGTAGGAATGGGGTCTAATAGACATATTGATGGTTTGGAAGAAGTAACTAATGAAAATAACTCAGACAGAACAATCGGAGAGAAAGAGTCTAACCAAATACCGGCATCACTGAAAGCAGCCAAAGATAACGATATGTCTTTGGGATGGTTATGAGTTATTTTTTCTCTAATAGTTAGAATTTTATTAGCAAAGAAAGTCATGAAGTCATTACTAGTTAAAGTTAAAGGAATACTCGGCTCAATAGAGCTCTGACTCTTTGTCAGCCTGGCTACAGTGCTGAAAAGAAACCTGGGATGGTTCTTATTTTCTTCAATTAGTGATGAGTAGTAAGATGTCCTAGCTTTACGGAGGGCTTTTTTATAGAGCAACAGACTCTTTTTCCAGGAGGGGTCTGAAATCATGGAGGGGTCTGAAATTTTCATCTTAGCTACATGTCCACTGTGACAGACATAATCTAAAAAAAAAAAAAATATATATGATTTTTTTAATAATTTATTTGTTTGTTACTGCTGCAAATAAGTATTTGAACACCTACCAACCAGCAAGAATTCTGGCTTACACAGACCTGTTAATTTTTCTTTAAGAAGCCCTCTTATTCTGCACTCTTTACCTGTATTAATTGCACCTGTTTGAACTTGTTACCTGTATAAAAGACACCTGTTCACACACTCAATCAATCACACTCCAACCTGTCCACTATAGCCAAGACCAAAGAGCTGTCTAAGGACACCAGGGACAAAACTGTAGACCTGCACAAGGCTGGGATGGACTACAGGACAACAGGCAAGCAGTTTGGTAGAAGACAACAACTGTTATGATTATTTATTAGAAAGTGGAAGAAACACAAGATGACTGTCAATCTCCCTCGGTCTGGGATTCCATGCAAGATCTCACTTTGTGAGGTAAGGATGATTCTGAGAAAGCATAGAACTACACAGGAGGACCTGGTCAATGACCTGAAGAGAGCTGGGACCACAGTCACAAAGATTACATTAGTAACACATGATGCTGTCATGGTTTAAAATCCTGCAGGGCAGCAAGGTCCCCCCGCTCAAGCCAGCACATGTCCAGGGCCATTTGAAGTTCACCAGTGACCATCTGGATGATCCAGAGGACACATGGAAGAAGGTCATGTGGTCAGATGAGACCAGAATAGAGCTTTTTGGAATCAACTCCATTTACCATGTTTAGAGGATGAGAACAACCCCAATAAAACCATCCCAACCGTGAAGCATGGAGGTGGAAACATCATACTCTGGGGGTGCTCTTCTGCAAAGGGGACAGGACGACTGCACCGTATTGAAGGGAGGATGGATGGGGTCATGTATTGCGAGATTTTGGTAAACAACCTCATTCCCTCAGTAAGAGCATTGAAGATCGGTCATGGCTGGGTCTTCCAGCATGACAATGATCCCAAACACACAGCCAGGGCAACTAAGGAGGTGCTCCATAAGAAGCATTTCAAGGTCCTGGAGTGGCCTGGCCAGTCTCCAGACCTGAACTCAATAGAAAATCTTTGGAGGGAGCCGAAACTCCAAACCTGAAAGATTCGGAGAAGATCTGTATGGAGGAGTGGACCAAAATCCCTGCTGCAGTGTGTGCAAACCTGGTGAAAAACTACAGAAAAAGTTTGACCTCTGTAATTGCAAACAAAGGCTACTGTACCAAATATTAACATTGATTTTCACAGGTGTTCAAATACTTATTTGCAGCAGTAACATACAAATAAATTATTAAAAAATCATACATTGTGATTTCCGGATTTTTTTTTTTTTGGATTATGTCTCTCACAGTGGAGATGCACCTAAGATGAAAATTTCAGACCCCTCCATGATTTCTAAGTAGGAGAACTTGCAAAATCGCAGGGTGTTCAAATACTTATTTTCCTCACTGTATATATATGTGATGTTTCCCAAGAATGTGAAGACTCTGGCAGTGAAGCGCTGATGAATCTGGACTGAAGCTGACTCTGGTGTCAGTGTGGTGTTCTCACCTCTGATTTCCGGGTGTTTCTCCTGAAACTCTGCAACCCGACTCATCCGTCTCCATGACATTGGCACCCTCGACCTCGCTCACCGCGGCCCCCCCACACTGGTCCAGGATCAGCTGCACCGTCTGTTTGTGGTCAAAGACACAATACTGGAGCTGAATATTGTACAATTTAGACATTGAGGAAATATTTAAAACATGACGTCTTTATTTTTTCTATCCGTCGTGGTCACTTCAGTTTATTTCTCTCTGAATCGCAGCAAAACAGGATTTAGCAACAACGTTTCTTGGACTGTAAAACATAAACACCCCGATACATTACTCATCCATCCAGCCTACCTTTCCGTCACTGACGATGTCAAGGCGATGCCAGTGGTGGTCGGTGACGGTGGCTTCGGCAGGGAGCTGCAGGGTCAGTGTTCCCGATCCATGGTTTATGCTCAGAGCCGGAACACTGTTTCTCACTTCTGAATGAGACAAAATCTTTCTTATTTTCCTGCTCGCGACAGCAATTTCTCACTGCTGAGTTGACAAGAAACTGCTCAAATTAATTAAATCAATTACAGTGGTGGGCATAGTTCTGCTAACCGCTAACTAGCAAAGCTAACATTATGTTAGCAAATTAGCCTTTCAGCTAACTTCAAAAACCATCAGCGGACCAATTAGCTTCTGCTAAATTTAGTTCCGCTAATTTAGTCTGTTAACATTTTTTGCATAGTTAGTAAGGATGAAATACATTTGTAAACCCTAAAATCATACATGTTGGATCCAATCTGCTATGTATTTTGCAGCAGTCAGGCAGCTGAGAGAAGCTAGGCTCAACTCTAACCCAGTGGAAAGGTCCCGGCTACCAGGCTGCCATAAAGAAAAAACATAAGTCATTATCCTTCACAGCATACAGTGGTCCAGCCACGAGGCAGACGTCTTGAAAAGGAAAGCAGGTTTGACTTATGGTTTTGATGTATAAATCAAATTCATCCGGATAGAATAACTACATTAATGTAAACTCTTAAAATGTACAAAGTGAAAATATAACACATATCTTTTAATTTTAAAATAATGCACTAATTCTGAAGTTTTGAACATTAACACACACAGATGCCCAAAGGGATTATGGTTAAACTGAGCCTCCGCTCACACTGATTGGTTGATTCCAGTAGATGGGTCAAAATGCATAGAACACTGCCATCTACTGGATGGCAGTGGGAATGCCACCCGGTTATGTCACACATTTGCCACCTGGGGGCTGAAGTGTTTTAGCCATGCTAATACTCCCCAGAACCATTTTACTGAAAAAAGTCTGAAGGACATAAATGACATGGTGAGATGGTGAGGAGCTTCACTCATTAACGTCGGAGACATAAACATATTATTTACTGATGTTGTAAATTACACTGATCATTCAATAAATCGATCGACCTCAAGAACACAGATGTTTCTGTTTTTGATATTCTACTTAGCAATGATATTTTCATGAATAAATCAAATCAAATCAAATCAATTTTATTTATCTAGCACCAAATCACAACAAACAGTTGCCCCAAGGCGCCTTATATTGTAAGGCAAGGCCATACAATAATTACGGAAAAACCCCAACGGTCAAAACGACCCGCTGTGAGCAAGCACTTGCAACAGTGGGAAGGAAAAACTCCCTTTTAACAGGAAGAAACCTCCAGCAGAACCAGGCTCAGGGAGGGGCAGTCTTCTGCTGGGACTGGTTGGGGCTGAGGGAGAGAACCAGGAAAAAGACATGCTGTGGAAGAGAGCAGAGATCAATCACTAATGATTAAATGCAGAGTGGTGCATACAGAGCAAAAAGAGAAAGAAACACTCAGTGTATCATGGGAACCCCCCAGCAGTATAAGTCTATAGCAGCATAACTAAGGGATGGTTCAGGGTCACCTGATCCAGCCCTAACTATAAGCTTTAGCAAAAAGGAAGTTTTAAGCCTAATCTTAAAAGTAGAGAGGGTGTCTGTCTCCCTGATCTGAATTGGGAGCTGGTTCCACAGGAGAGGAGCCTAAAAGCTGAAGGCTCTGCCTCCCATTCTACTCTTACAAACCCTAGGAACTACAAGTAAGCCTGCAGTCTGAGAGCGAAGCGCTCTATTGGGGTGATATGGTACTATGAGGTCCCTAAGATAAGATGGGACCTGATTATTCAAAACCTTATAAGTAAGAAGAAGAATTTTAAATTCTATTCTAGAATTAACAGGAAGCCAATGAAGAGAGGCCAATATGGGTGAGATATGCTCTCTCCTTCTAGTCCCTGTTAGCACTCTAGCTGCAGCATTTTGAATTAACTGAAGGCTTTTCAGAGAACTTTTAGGACAACCTGATAATAATGAATTACAGTAGTCCATCCTAGAGGAAATAAATGCATGAATTAGTTTTTCAGCATCACTCTGAGACAAGACCTTTCTAATTTTAGAGATATTGCGCAAATGCAAAAAAGCAGTCCTACATATTTGTTTAATATGCACATTGAATGACATATTCTGATCAAAAATGACTCCAAGATTTCTCACAGTATTACTAGAGGTCAGGGTAATGCCATCCAGAGTAAGGATCTGGTTAGACACCATGTTTCTAAGATTTGTGGGGCCAAGTACAATAACTTCAGTTTTATCTGAGTTTAAAAGCAGGAAATTAGAGGTCATCCATGTCTTTATGTCTGTAAGACAATCCTGCAGTTTAGCAAATTGGTGTGTGTCCTCATGCTTCATGGATAGATAAAACTGGGTATCATCTGCGTAACAATGAAAATTTAAGCAATGCCGTCTAATAATACTGCCTAAGGGAAACATGTATAAAGTGAATAAAATTGGTCCTAGCGCAGAACCTTGTGGAACTCCATAATTAACCTTAGTCTGTGAAGAAGATTCCCCATTTACATGAACAAATTGTAATCTATTAGATAAATATGATTCAAACCACCGCAGCGCAGTGCCTTTAATACCTATGGCATGTTCTAATCTCTGTAATAAAATTTTATGGTCAACCGTATCAAAAGCAGCACTGAGGTCTAACAGAACAAGCACAGAGATGAGTCCACTGTCTGAGGCCATAAGAAGATCATTTGTAACCTTCACTAATGCTGTTTCTGTACTATGATGAATTCTAAAACCTGACTGAAACTCTTCAAATAGACCATTCCTCTGCAGATGATCAGTTAGCTGTTTTACAACTACCCTTTCAAGAATTTTTGAGAGAAAAGGAAGGTTGGAGATTGGCCTATAATTAGCTAAGATAGCTGGGTCAAGTGATGGCTTTTTAAGTAATGGTTTAATTACTGCCACTTTGAAAGCCTGTGGTACATAGCCAACTAATAAAGATAGATTGATCATATTTAAGATCGAAGCATTAATTAATGGTAGGGCTTCCTTGAGCAGCCTGGTAGGAATGGGGTCTAATAGACATGTTGATGGTTTGGAGGAAGTAACTAATGAAAATAACTCAGACAGAACAATCGGAGAGAAAGAGTCTAACCAAATACCGGCATCACTGAAAGCAGCCAAAGATAACGATACATCTTTGGGATGGTTATGAGTAATTTTTTCTCTAATAGTTAAAATTTTATTAGCAAAGAAAGTCATGAAGTCATTACTAGTTAAAGTTAAAGGAATACTCGGCTCAATAGAGCTCTGACTCTTTGTCAGCCTGGCTACAGTGCTGAAAAGAAACCTGGGGTTGTTCTTATTTTCTTCAATTAGTGATGAGTAGCACGATGTCCTAGCTTTACGGAGGGCTTTTTTTTTTATAGAGCAACAGACTCTTTTTCCAGGCTAAGTGAAGATCTTCTAAATTAGTGAGACGCCATTTCCTCTTCAACTTATGGGTTATCTGCTTTAAGCTGCGAGTTTGTGAGTTATACCACGGAGTCAGGCACTTCTGATTTAAAGCTCTCTTTTTCAGAGGAGCTACAGCATCCAAAGTTGTCTTCAATGAGGATGTAAAGCTATTGACGAGATACTTTATCTCACTTACAGTGTTTAGGTAGCTACTCTGCACTGTGTTGGTATATGGCATTAGAGAACATAAAAAAGGAATCATATCCTTAAACCTAGTTACAGCACTTTCTGAAAGACTTCTAGTGTAATGAAACTTATTCCCCACTGTTGGGTAGTCCATCAGAGTAAATGTAAATGTTATTAAGAAATGATCAGACCGAAGGGAGTTTTCAGGGAATACTGTTAAGTCTTCAATTTCCATACCATAAGTCAGAACAAGATCTAAGATATGATTAATGTGGTGGGTGAACTCATTTACATTTTGAGCAAAGCCAATTGAGTCTAATAATAGATTAAATGCAGTGTTGAGGCTGTCATTCTCAGCATCTGTGTAGATGTTAAAATCGCCCACTATAATTATCTTATCTGAGCTAAGCACTAAGTCAGACAAAAGGTCTGAAAATTCACAGAGAAACTCACAGTAACGACCAGGTGGACGATAGATAATAACAAATAAAACTGGTTTTTGGGACTTCCAATTTAGATGGACAAGACCAAGAGTCAAGCTTTCAAATGAATTAAAGCTCTGTCTGGGTTTTTGATTAATTAATAAGATGGAATGGAAGATTGCTGCTAATCCTCCGCCTCGGCCCGTGCTACGAGCATTCTGGCAGTTAGTGTGACTCGGGGGTGTTGACTCATTTAAACTAACATATTCATCCTGCTGTAACCAGGTTTCTGTAAGGCAGAATAAATCAATATGTTGATCAATTATTATATCATTTACTAACAGGGACTTAGAAGAGAGAGACCTAATGTTTAATAGACCACATTTAACTGTTTTAGTCTGTGGTGCAGTTGAAGGTGCTATATTATTTTTTCTTTTTGAATTTTTATGCTTAAATAGATTTTTACTGGTTATTGGTGGTCTGGGAGCAGGCACCGTCTCTACGGGGATGGGGTAATGAGGGGATGGCAGGGGGAGAGAAGCTGCAGAGAGGTGTGTGAGACTACAACTCTGCTTCCTGGTTCCAACCCTGGATAGTCACAGTTTAGAGGATTTAAGAAAATTGGCCAGATTTCTAGAAATGAGAGCTGCTCCATCCAAAGTGGGATGGATGCCGTCTCTCCTAACAAGACCAGGTTTTCCCCAGAAGCTTTGCCAATTATCTATGAAGCCCACCTCATTTTTTGGACACCACTCAGACAGACAGCAATTCAAGGAGAACATGCAGCTAAACATGTCACTCCCGGTCCGATTGGGGAGGGGCCCAGAGAAAACTACAGAGTCCGACATAGTTTTTGCAAAGTTACACACCAATTCAATGTTAATTTTAGTGACCTCCGATTGGCGTAACCGGGTGTCATTACTGCCGACGTGAATTACAATCTTACCAAATTTACACTTAGCAATAGCCAGCAGTTTCAAATTTCCTTCAATGTCGCCTGCTCTGGCCCCCGGAAGACAACTGACTATGGTTGCTGGTGTCGCTAACTTCACATTTCTCAAAACAGAGTCGCCAATAACCAGAGTTTGATCCTCGGCGGGTGTGTCGCCGAGTGGGGGAAAAACAGTTAGAAATGTGAACGGGTTGGCGGTGTACACGGGGCTTCTGTTTAGGGCTACGCTTCCTCCTCACAGTCACCCAGTCGGCCTGCTTTCCCGGTTGCTCGGGATCTGCTGGAAGGGAACTAACGGCAGCTAAGCTACCTTGGTCCGCACCGACTACAGGGGCCTGGCTAGCTGTAGAATTTTCCACAGTGCGGAGCCGAGTCTCCAATTCGCCCAGCCTGGCCTCCAAAGCTACAAATAAGCTACACTTATTACAAGTACCATTACTGCTAAAGGAGGCCGAGGAATAACTAAACATTTCACACCCAGAGCAGAAAAGTGCAGGAGAGACAGGAGAAGCCGCCATGCTAAATCGGCTAAGAGCTAGTAGCTGCGCTAAGCTAGCGGATTCCTAAAAACACACAAAGTGAACAATGTGTAAATAATTTAGAGGTGATTCAGCAGAGGGAGTGCTTTAGTTAAGGCATGTGAAGATTACACTATGAAACAAATCGTTATCTAGTTAACTAGATCAATCTAACTGCGCAGATTAAACAGCTAACAGATACAGCAAAACACCGCTGTGCTCCGGAACAGGCAGTGATACAATACCGCAGTGAGAGCCAACCACCAGTAGAGGTGGTTGGCTCTCACAGGTATTAAAGGAATACCTTTAATAAAACCACATGTATGCACCATTACAGCCTACAATAGTTTATCATGAATAAATCATTTCAGTCTATTTAAACTACCTTCATCTCAAGCAGTTTTGAAATATGGTGCATCACATACAATCGACACAATATATTTACATCAACCTATGTTCAGTCCAAGGCTTTGCCTTAGTTATATTAGACAGTGTGACTGAAAGAAGACATTTGTGACAGATGTGGTGAATCCTATGGTGCAACTTACAGTCTGGAAAATATGGTAACATTTTTTTTCAAAACATCACCTGTTGAGTATCTTTGTGAGATTTGGGGAAACATTTCAAATGTTTATCCAGAGGAATCTGATTTATGCTCATAGGTAAAGGAGAAGCCTGTGTTAGCCCCGCGGCTGAGTGCTTAACGCAACACTGGCAGCCATGTTTACGCAACCTTTGGAGGTCACATGATGTAAGCAATGCAAGTGAGACTTTGTGGCAGAAAGCCGACACTCTTCTTCCTGTCAGCAGCTGAGTGACGTTAGCGGTTGGATTCCACAGCGACACTTTATGGAACACGCGTGTGGAAAATGCTGCAGGGTGATCGATGCAATCAATCCCCAGACCAACACAGCGACAGCCTGGCTCAATAATTACATAATCCTAATTCCACATGGTAATGCGAGAACACAGCGGAAGGCCGCCTGCAGGCTAATCCGCTAAAACGGCGTCACATCAGATGAGAGCTGACATTCTGAGGCTCTTTGTCCACAAACAAACCGGACCGAGTTCCTCTGTGTTTGTTTAAACAAGGAAGAACCGCTGTGACGTTACAGTATTTGTGAGAAGAAAAAACAATGAAGTTCTAGCAAAGTGCCACCACATGTCAAAGCACCAGAACCAAGTCCAGAACCAAACCGTTTAAGTGTTAACCAGAACCCAGAGAACACTCCAAAACCAGCTCAGGTACATGCCATCAGTTCTGGATCAGTTAAATTTCAATTTCAATTTCTTTTCATTTATACAGCACCAAATCACAACTGAGTTGCCTCAAGGTGCTTCACACAAGTAAGGTCTAACCTTACTAAGCCCCAGAGCAGTAGTGGTAAGGAAAAACTCCCTCTGAGGAAGAAACCTCAAGCAGACCAGACTCAAAGGGGTGACCCTCTGCTTGGGCCATGCTACAGACATAAATTACAGAACAATTCACAAAACGAATATATAGGAAATGCTGTTGGTGCACAGGACAGGAGGGTCGCCAACACAAATACAACTCCCATCTCTGGATGGAGCTGCACCTTAAACAGAGAAAAAACAGAATCAGGCATCACAGAGACAAAAAATACTGTATAATTTGCCAGCATTAAACAATAAGAAAAACAGGAAATACTAAGGTGATTGCCGGCCACTAAGCTTCTCTAAAAGACCCAGAAATTAGGTAAAGTTGATGCCGCGCCACACTCCATTTTCTAATAAAATGAATTAAAAGAGTAAAAAGCGTAGAACTATACTATGTCAGCATGCTAGCCATACGGAAGGGAAAATAAGTGTGTCTTAAGTCTCCACAGAATCTGAATGTTTTATTGACGCTGGGAGATCATTCCACAGCATAGGGGCACAATAAGAGAAAGCTCTATGACCTGCATACTTCTTATTCACCCTAGGGACACAACGTAGTCCTGCACCCTGACAACGCAAAGCCCGGGCTGGTACGTAAGGTTTAATTAGGTCAGCTAGGTAGGGAGGTGCCAGCCTGTGAGCAATTTTATAGATTAGTAGCAGAACCTTAAAATCTGATCTCACTGGGACAGGAAGCCAGTGAAGAGATGCCAAAATGGGTGTAATGTGATCGAACTTTCTGCTTCGTGTCAAAAGTCTGGCTGCAGCATTTTGAACCAATTGGAGAGCCCTAATCCTGGACTGCCGTAAACCAGAAAATAGAACACTGCAGTAGTCCAATCTAGAAGAGACAAACGCATGGGTCAGGGTCTCAGTATCAGTCATAGACAGGATGGGACAAATTTTCGCTATATTTTGCAAGTGGAAGAAAGCAGTCCTTGTAATATTTCTAATGTGGAGGTCAAAGGACATTGTAGGATCAAAAATTACCCCAAGGTTCCTCGCTTTGTCAGTGTGATGTATGACGCATGAGCCTAGGCTAAGCGTTAACTGGTCAAATTGATGCCGATGTCTCACTGGACCAAGAACCACCATTTCAGTCTTATTAGAGTTTAAAAGTAGGAAGTTTCGAGACAACCATCTTCTCAAGAATGCAAGGCAATCTTTTTAGGATTTTATGTGAATGAGATTACCAGCAGTTATTGGCATGTATAACTGAGTATCATCAGCATAGCAGTGAAAGATAATCCCAGAATGCCGCAACATGTACACAAGGGGTGCTCTATAAAGGGAGAAAAGCAGGGGGCCTAAGATGGACCCCTGAGGAACCCCAAATTTCATGTCACTAAGGTTAGAGGTAGTGTTACTGTACAAAACACAGTAAGAACGACTGCTCAAGTATGACTTGAACCATGCAAGGGCACTCCCATTAATCCAAAAATGATTTTCCAGCCTATCAAGTAGAATAAGATGATCCACGGTATCAAACGCAGCACTGAGAGCTAACAGCACCAGAACTGTAGTGGTGTCTGAATCCACTGCAAGCAGAAGATCATTCACCACTTTAGTGAGAGCCTTCTCTGTGGAATGATATTTTCTAAAGGCAGACTGAAGTAGTTCAAACAGATTATTTTCAGTAAAATAGTCCAAGAGCTGTCGTGACACCACTTCTTCCAGAATTTTAGAGCAAAATGATAGATTTGATGTCCGCCGATAGTTTTTCAGTACACTAGGGTCAAGAACAGGTTTCTTAAGTAACGGTTTAATCACTGCAGATTTGAAACATTTCGGAACACATCCAGAACTTAAAGAAAGATTAATAATTTTCAGCACAGTTGGTCTAAGAGTGGGCCACAGGTCCTTAAACAGTTTATTTGGTATAGGATCAAATAAACAGGTTGTGCTTTTTGGTGACATTATGAGTTGTGTCAGCATGCCTAGAAAAATACTCTCAAATTCTGTAAATCTTGGTAATACATCAGTAATGGCGCCCACCTCAATAGTAGGGTGTAGTGGCTGGGTTAAGGCATGCTGGGATATGTTTAACCTAATGTCCTATTTTCTTCTCAAAGTAATCCAAGAAATCTTGTGCTGTAAAAGGAGAGCGAACTACAGGTATAAGTGTTGCCACCGTCTAGGACAAGAATCAGAATTGCAGTCCTGTGTTTTGGACCAACAGGCACCAGTACAGACCGAATTTGGGTATCTGGACCAGAACCAGGGGAGCAACAGACCAGATGACGATTTAACTGGTTTTAGTTTCAGTGTCAGACAGACCCAAATATTACAGTAAACCCCAAATCATGAATTTGCATAGCGTTACGATCTGAGCACCCGCGTTCTTCTTATGGATATGATCCATTTCTCACAAACTCTTCCACTGATCCTGACAGATTCCATCAACAATAATCAATAGTATCCAGATAAGGATCCACAGTATCTGTAGTGAAACGTGTGCAGGGTCAGTTTGATGTTAATTACTTCACTCTATGAAATAATGTCTTATAATGTCCAAAGTAAACTCTGGGATGGCTCGTCACCACTGTGTGCTCTGAGTGTGTATCAGTGATGCAGCATGATGACAAATCAGCGCTCCAATCTGAGCTACTTATAGGTTAATTGGTACCAGCATTTACAGTTGTGTTCAAAATAATAGCAGTGTTTTAAAAAGCAAGTAAAGCTCAAAATACTTAAAATAGCTTTTATTTCCATACACACAAATTAAATCAAATCAAAACATGAAGAACAATAGTGCCAGGAGCGCTGCAGTTCACTTGGCTGGCAACTGACGACACTGTTTCAGCTAGAAAAGTGGGCATGGCCAAACTCTGAAGGTCCAGCCTGGTCTCACGGCAAGTCGTGATTCAGCAGCACGAAATATAGATTAATCTACTGGTTCGTGATATTGTGACAAAAAGCACCTCATTTTCATCACGGCAGCACAAATTCATTTTAATTCATTCCATGATGGCTGCGCGAAATTAAAAGTGAAGCGGGGGAGGTCGGGGTGGGTATGGTTAGGGTTGGGGGAAGGAGTAGGGTTAGTAATAGTGAGTAAAAAAACCCTGTCCCGAAGGTTTGACTCATTTCATGACAGGAGCAAAAAACAAAAAACAAACAAACAAAAAAAAAACAAAACAAAACGTGAGACTGGGCTGGAAGGTCGTATCAAGGTCAAAATTATAAAAATCTTAAAAACCTCTCAGATATGTTTTGGCGCTATCTACTAGCTACCTTTGTACCAAATTTGAGCTCAATATTTTTAAATATAACGCAATACTAAAATACCCACAGCTGTATGAGCATAAGAATAGGAAACAGAATGTGA
Organism: Thalassophryne amazonica; assembly: GCF_902500255.1. Lineage (NCBI taxonomy): Eukaryota > Metazoa > Chordata > Actinopteri > Batrachoidiformes > Batrachoididae > Thalassophryne > Thalassophryne amazonica. The sequence goes on from NC_047109.1 coordinate 17,723,513, forward strand.
CCTTTTGACCTCTTAAAATAGGTCCAGGTTAGCCATCTTTGAACTTGTCCAAGGTCTGTGTCTCAAGAATGTTCCCTGTGAATTTGAAGACTCTGGCAGTAACAGGACTGGACTTATGCTGAGCACAGACAGACTCAAGGTCTTCTTAATACCAGATGGCCATATTTTGGCCATCGGGTAACAATTGCTGACCAATGGCTCTAGGTGACATTTTCAATATCAGACCAAAACCAGAGATCAAAACCTGTTGGAAGCTTACTGATTGTTACCCATGTAGAACATTTCAGCTCACCTGCTGCATAAATGGCTGACAAAGGGCTATATGTAAGATTTTAAAGATGGCCCCATGGTAGCCATATTTGAAATTGTATCGGAACACCTTGAACAAACTTTGGTTTCCTCATGGGTACGAACACACACACACACACACACACACACACACACACACACACACACACACACACACACACACACACACACACACACACACACACACACACACACACACACACACACACACACACACACACACACACACACACACACCAAATTTCTTCTTCATTGGTCCAGCAGTTTGAGAAGAAGATGTTTAAAGTGACAACAGGAAAAGTGGGCACGGTCACAGTCCAGGGGACACATATGTTTTTGGGCTTACTGACTGACCCCTTAGCAAATTTCAGCTTAGTTGCTGCATAAATGGCCAACAAATAGCTCTGTGGTCATATCTAAAATAGTACTGGAACGCCTCAAACACACTTTGGTGTCCTCGTGGGTCGGAACACGCACACTAAGTATCAGCTTCATTGATCAAGCGGTTTCAGAGAAGACGACGTTTACCTGCACTAATGACGACAACAAATGGGCGACTCACGATTCATGACATAATGTCCAGGTTAGCTAATTAATTTGAGCTAATAACATTTTCTTCATGTTTTGATTTGGAGTAGAATGTGCAGTGTTCTGAACGTATTTGTGTGTGTGGAGATAAAAACTATTATCATACGAGGTCTGTTAGAAAACTATCCGACCTTTTTATTTTATAAACACCTCCGTGTTGGAAACTATTCATAAGATTCAGACGGCTTTCGGTGGCTTTTCAGTCGAGTGAGTATCCGAGAAATTGTTTAACAGCTGGGCATGTTCCAACTTGTCCTGTGAGACTTCCAACACGGAGGTGTTGTTTGTCCTGCGCCATGAGCGGCTACGTCCCGACGCGCGAATCCATCCGCACGTCTTTCATTACAAAATCTCCAACAGTGGAATGTGCCGATAAAGTGCTGAGCTCGACCTCTTCTGAAACTTCTCTGCTAGTCATACGACGTCCTGCAAGTGATCTGCTCGTTCCAGCCTGTCGATGGCAGCTCGGGGCGCGGTGCGCCCTCCGCCGCCGTGGGCCGTTTTTAATCCAGTTTTAATGGTATATGATAAAATCGTTATCAAGTTGTTTAACAATGAATATGGCTTTACACACCCTTCAGAAAACCATACATTTATCATTTATAGGTATATGATAAAATCGTTATCAAGTTGTTTAACAATGAATATGGCTTTACACACCCTTCAGAAAACCATACATTTATCATTTATAGGTATATGATAAAATCGTTATCAAGTTGTTCACCAATGAATATGGCTTTATACACCCTTCAGAAAACCATACATTTATCATTTATAGGTATATGATAAAATCGTTATCAAGTTGTTCACCAATGAATATGGCTTTATACACCCTTCAGAAAACCATACATTTATCATTTATAGGTATATGATAAAATCGTTATCAAGTTGTTTAACAATGAATATGGCTTTATACACCCTTCAGAAAACCATACATTTATCATTTATAGGTATATGATAAAATCGTTATCAAGTTGTTTAACAATGAATATGGATTTTTACACCCTTCAGAAAACCATACATTTATCATTTATAGGTGTATGATAAAATCGTTATCAAGTTGTTTAACAATGAATATGGCTTTATACACCCTGAAGAAAACCATAATGCATACAGAACACAATGCGCGTGCTCTCCCTTCGCTCACTGCCTCTGGGGGTACGGATGCGGGACCCGCAAAGAATCCAAGTCATGGCCACGGAGCTCTGCGGCTGCAGTTACCGAGACCATGCAGCGGGCGCTGCGCATCAAAACAGCGAGCATGGTCTATGGACCTGTTGCTGGAGTTGGATGCAACTCGGCACAGCAGACGGGGGGGCGGTGTGAGTGGCCTGCTGCGGCGCTTACCGAGCCCGCAGACTCAGTAAGCGCCTGATAAGGACGCAGAACACAATGCGCTGTTAAAAAAAAAAAAAAAAAAAGACGAAGCATGCAAAATTGCACTAAAAAATCCATGAAACTGCGAGGCCACGAAAGGGAGTTAAGTTCTAAAAATAACCCGCGATGGGCGAAATCCGCAAAGTAGTCAGCGTTATTTTTTACAATTATTATAGATGTTTTAAGGCTGTAAAACCCCTCACTACACACTTTATACACTTTTCTCAAACAGGCATGAACACTTTCTCACTTTTCTCTCCTGTGTAAACACTCAAAGTTCAAACCTTAGTAGAAAAATAGAATGTTTTCCTATAAATAATTATGATGGCTTTTAGAACTAACAAATTTCATTTTAATGATCAACGTACGAGGTTGGACACATAAGAAATTATTAATAGTGACTCACCAGTATTTCACAGTTCCTCTGACCGCGCCTCTTCGTCGTGGCGCCGCTCCGCTGTTCGGATTGGCTGATTACTCGGGTGGTATGAAAAATATTACCCGTCTGTGAAAAGGGTGTATTGCTATTTATTCTTTAGTGTTTTATCCAATCATATTGGCGTATCATTTATAGGTATATGATAACTGATATTATTATATGACTGTGATGCTACGCCCGCTCTGATTGGCTGATTTCAGGTCTGATATTTTCTCATATCAGGCTGCTTACCATGGCAGTCGGTCTGGAACGTGTATCAGAGTTATTACAAACCAGAAAGCTAAAAAAAACCAAGTCGGTCATGAACACACTCCATAAATATCTAAACGGCATCAGAAAAAACACACAGATTAAAAACTTACCAGCTAATGAACGAACCATCTGTTAGCAAGTTCTTCATGGAGGTGAAGGTGAGCAGGTTTGACTACGAGCCCAAAACCGTCACCAGCTTTCATATTCGGACGATACCGTAAGTTTGATTGTTTATATGTAATACCCATATAATAAAGAAATTATTAACCTCGCTTGCTCGGTTAATAATCCTTTATTATTTAGCTTGACTCACTGTTTTAAACACACTGCTATTATTTTGAACACAACTGTATAACGACCAATAAATGACAAATTAAAACAAACAGAGGGAAGGTCGGCAATGACAAGAGTGCTCTCATTGCACAGTTTGTCCACCAGAGGGCAATCTGCAGCTTCGCTTTTGACACCCAACAGAAGAAGAATGAGCAGAAAAATTTCACTTGTGTTTGTGCTACGTTGTGAGTCAGCATGTGAAACACATAACAGGGTTTGATTTAACGCCGTCCCTCTATAGGGGAAAAAAAAATGTGACAAATATAAAAAGGATTTTAAAAACACGTAGCATCCTGAGGATTTGGAATCTCTCTCAACATATGAGCAGGTTATCAAAGTCCTGCTAAATAGAGATGTGCTGCATAAACAGCATGTAAAGTCCAGCAGTGTCCCATGGAGCTCTGACAGTTAGCCCCATTGCAGATGTCTGGTCACATTTTTTATACATAACTGTCATATTTATCAAACAAAAGGTATTTTCAAGCATTGCTGTAATTCTGTTCATGTGAATAAAATAATTTTAAACTGTTTTATCTCAGGCTATCTTGGTGAGGACTCGTTATAAAAACTACACAAAACAAATGTTGGAAGAAATCTTTGTCTATGTATCGCCATATCGGATTTTAGAATCATTAAATACTAAAGTCGGTATCAGTCTCAAGAATGGATGACCCCTACAATTTGACACGTAGCAGCCGTGCTGAAGGAGCGTAGAGTCAGTGCACTGACCTACGGCAATGAAGTCCTCCTGCTCTCCGGGGTGGGCGGGGCCGAGCGGTCCGTTGTACAGCAGCAGCCCGCTGGGTGACTCGGTCAGGAATTCCAGTGAGATGTGGCTTTGGAAGCAAAGCATGATGGGAGGGAACCAAGCGTAGCCCTGCCCACTAAAGCTGTGTTTGGTCTGCTGGCAGTCGGGGCCGTCAAACATGGGCGGACACTTACACCTGCAAGACAGAGATGATTCTTTTCAGTGATTATTAATAATATTCAGATCTCTCTGCATGGGGACCATAAACAATTTAACGAGCCCGGAGCTTCTACAAGTGTTTTGGACACGAGCTGGACTACTGGATTTTTCAGTTGGTGGATGGCTACTATGTTGCGAAGAAATCCAGATATTTCAACCTTAACTGCAGGATTTTGGGAGTCAGGCTGTCAAAAATACAATTATTGACAATTCTGTCACGAAGTGAAATAATTTAATGAATAAGTGCAGTGAACCAGGCTTTTTAATTATTATAGTGCATAACAATAGGCTAAATCAGGTTAATCTCTTATCAGGTTTATCAGTTTATACAGTAGTGTTCAGAATAATAGTAGTGCTATGTGACTAAAAAGATTAATCCAGGTTTTGAGTATATTTCTTATTGTTACATGGGAAACAAGGTACCAGTAGATTCAGTAGATTCTCACAAATCCAACAAGACCAAGCATTCATGATATGCACACTCTTAAGGCTGTGAAATTGGGCTATTAGTAAAAAAAGTAGAAAAGGGGGTGTTCACAGTAATAGTAGTGTGGCATTCAGTCAGGGAGTTTGTCAATTTTGTGGAACAAACAGGTGTGAATCAGGTGTCCCCTATGTAAGGATGAAGCCAGCACCTGTTGAACATGCTTTTCTCTTTGAAAGCCTGAGTAAAATGGGACGTTCAAGACATTGTTCAGAAGAACAGCGTAGTTTGATTAAAAAGTTGATTGGAGAGGGGAAATTTATACGCAGGTGCAAAAAATTATAGGCTGTTCATCTACAATGATCTCCAATGCTTTAAAATGGACAAAAAAACCAGAGGCACATGGAAGAAAATGGAAAACAACCATCAAAATGGATAGAATAATAACCAGAATGGCAAAGGATCACCCACTGATCAGCTCCAGGATGATCAAAGACAGTCTGGAGTTACCTGTAAGTGCTGTGACAGTTAGAAGACACCTGTGTGAAGCTAATTTATTTGCAAGAATCCCCCGCAAAGTCCCTCTGTTAAATAAAAGATGTGCAGAAGAGGTTACAATTTGCCAAAGAACACATCAACTGGCCTAAAGAGAAATGGAGGAATATTTTGTGGACTGATGACAGTAAAATTGTTCTTTTTGGGTCCAAGGGCCGCAGACAGTTTGTGAGACGACCCCCAAACTCTGAATTCAAGCCACAGTTCACAGTGAAGACAGTGAAGCATGGTGGTGCAAGCATCATGATATGGGCATGTTTCTCCTACTATGGTGTTGAGCCTATATATCACATACCAGGTATCGTGGATCAGTTTGGATATGTCAAAATATTTGAAGAGGTCATGTTGCCTTATGCTGAAGAGGACATGCCCTTGAAATGGGTGTTTCAACAAGACAATGACCCCAAGCACACTAGTAAACGAGCAAAATCCTGGTTCCAAACCAAAAAAATTAAGGCCTCACAGATGTGAAGAAATCATGAAAAACTGTGGTTATACAACTAAATACTAGTTTAGTGATTCACAGGATTGCTAAAAAGCAGTTTGAACATAATAGTTTTGAGTTTGTAGTGTCAACAGCAGATGCTACTATTATTGTGAACACCCCCTTTTCTACTTTTTTTTACTAATAGCCCAATTTCATAGCCTTAAGAGTGTGCATATCATGAATGCTTGGTCTTGTTGGATTTGTGAGAATCTACTGAATCTACTGGTACCTTGTTTCCCATGTAACAATAAGAAATATACTCAAAACCTGGATTAATCTTTTTAGTCACATAGCACTACTATTATTCTGAACACTACTGTATATGAAAAAACAAATATAACAAACTGCACACCTGTTACAGTGGGGTCAAAGGTCAGGTTTTCCAGTTATTTTAAGGGGGAAAAGAGTTAAATTGGATCAAGAAGAAATTTGAGTAATTTAAGGCTAACATGCTTTGTAGCCTCAGTGTTTGGGTCGTATCTCACTGGGGCACAACTGGTGGAGAGGAGGCGGAGACACAAAATTCACGCCAAAACAGGCAAATAGGTGACAAGTTTTTCATGTGGAATCTCACTGAATTCATCCTCCTGACACATTCACGCATGGCAGCCGACAGCCGAATGTTCCCTGAATGCCGTCCAGAGTGGCGGCAAAAATACGATGACAAATCTCGAGCAGTCTGCACACATATTGCACAAGAGCCACTGACATAGCACGTAGCACACACACAAAAGGAGAGCGGCACTGGCACTGCCTTTGCAGGTGCAATGATTTGTGTGTGAATATCATGCAACACTCTCACAGATGTTCAGCGCCACTGGTAGGTGAGATGATGACATGTTTGCGCACACAATGCTCAAGATGGATGTGGACTATAATACTATTATTATGAGAAAGAGGCTGTGAAAATTCCCCCAACTTTAAGTAGAAAAAGCACTGAAAATAATAATAAAATAAATAACAATTACTAATAATAATAAAAAAAAACCAAGAATAAAAGTGTGGATAGCCACTCATAGGTTTGCAGAATGATGTCCAGGAGCTGAGTCTCATCATTATTATTGTCCCCACTGGTTCTACTGTCCTCTCCTCCCGGGAATGACCACACAATCCTCCACTTGTTGGAATCCAGGATCCTCTGGAAGTCTTCTCAATGCACATGTGGGCTTTGTGATCCTCTGGAACGGCACCTCTTAGCTTACTTCCACTGACATCCTCACAAACAATTAAAATAAAAATAATAAATATGCATTGCTTTGCTTACATCCTCCACACAGGTGTAGCCCGCCATCCCTGCGTACATGGAGTCATTGCCAGCCTGGCAGTAATAAACTTATTTCCACTGCGGTCCACATGATGATTGACCCGCTCAGCCACTTCCAGAAGTGCTGTTCCTCTCTGATCATATTAAAGGAAAGTTTGTCAACTCCTCACAAGTTTGCTCACATGTTGTACACATTCTGAGTCATGGAGACTATGTGGTGAGGGGTACGAGAAGCCTGACTTTGGCGAGGAGGTTTGTCGTGCAAATGTTTTGTTCTGTTCAAAAATCAAGGGACACACGGGCGCCACCCTGCAACCCAGGTGAGGGGACAGTGAACGGCTGCAAACGCGTGTGAAATTGAATGAATTCCGTCGTGGATGCTGTTTGCAAGCTGTTGCAGCCCAGTGATATAGTACACTTACTAAGATGTAGTGAGAGATTGTTTTGTGGAGGTCAAAGGACAAGATTTACAGCTATTTTGAGGGGGGGAAAGTTCAACTGGATCAAGGAGAAGTTTGGGGTCCCTAACTCAGCACAACCCAGTGCATTTAGAAGTATTAGCAAAGTTTCACTGAACTAAAGGACTGAGTTTGTGCTGATGCTCAAGTTCCTCCTTTATTTAGAACCTACCGGTATCCCAGCGGTCCGTCCACACAGGTGCCACTGTTGTGGCAGGGGTTGGCGTGGTGGGCGGAGCAGGGTAGGTGGGCCGCCTCCCTGCCCCGACAGCCGCATTTTGCTGTGGATGTGGCCGACAACGACACCAGCGCAATGTTGCCGGAGCTCAGAGCGACGGGCATCTGGCTGAAAGAAACGTCAGTGTTGCAGCCTCCAGAGTGACTGCAGTCCACGAAGGGACACTCGTCCACACCCACCTGAGAAATAGACACACCCAGCATGGACTCCAGCTGAGGACAGATGAGAAGAGAGAAGAAAAGAGGGTTCATAGGTAGCAGTTCATTTTATTTTCATTTATATAGCGCCAAATCACACAAAGTTGCCTCAAGGTGCTTCACACAAGTAAGGTCTAACATTACCAAGCCCCAGAGCAAGCATACAAGCAACAGTGGTAAGGAAAAACTCCCTCTGATGATTTGAGGAAGAAACCTCAAGCAGACCAGACTCAAAGGGGTGACCCTCTGCTTGGGCCATGCTACTGACACAATTTACAAAACAAATATATAGGAAACTTTGGGAGTCCATGCTGGTGTCTAGGATAGGAGGCCTGCAGAACTAGACACCCACTCCCACCTCTGGATGGAGCCGCATCTCAAACAGAGAGAAAAAAAAACAGAATCAGGCGGCAGAAACACAACAAATACAGTATAAATTGTCGGCATTAAGCAACAAGAAAAACAGGAGAAATACCAAGGTATTAGCCGGCCACTAGTTCTAAGCTTCACTAAAAGACCCAGACTTTAGATAAAGTTGAGGCCACGGCCTGCTCCGTTTCCTAATAAAATTAATTTAAAAGGGTAAAAAGCATAGTTACATACTATGCCAGTATGCTAGCCTTACCAAAGGGAAAATAAGTGCATCTTAAGTCTGGACTTGAAAGTCTCTACAGAATCTGACTGTTTAATTGACACAGGGAGATCATTCCACAAAGCAGGTGCACAAAGTTGTGGCACTCCTGAATGGGAGCAGCCCAAAGAAGAACAAGATGTTACTTACATCACCCTTATTCTTAAAAATCAGAACCAGCACACCTTTTCTCCTCATACACCCTCTCACTTTCCAGATTTGATTAAACAGTCTGGTTAGAAACAACACTACCATCTCTCCTAAACATTTTTATGTATCCATCTGGACCAACTGCCTTTCCACTCTACATCCTTTTCATAGCTGCCCTCACTTCATCCTTACTAATTCCTTGTATTATCTGATTTACTCTCACCACATCATCTAGTCTTCTCTCTATCATTTTCTTCATTCATCAGTTCCTCAAAATATTCCCTCCACCTTCTCAACACACTCTCTTCAGATGTCAGCACATTATCATCTGCATCGTTTACGACTGTAATCTGCTGCACATCCTGTTCAGCTTGGTCTCTTCATCTGTCCAATCAGTACAAGTCCTTTTCTCCGTCCTTAGTGTTTAACTTCTTGTACAGCTCACTGTAGGCCTTTTCTTTAGCCTTTGCCACTTCTCTTTTAAACTTACACTGCATCTCCTTGTACTCTTGTTTACTTTCTTCATCTCTTGGACTATCCCACTTTTTTTTGCCAACCTCTTTTTTTAGGATGTTTAGAAATACTGTGTCAAAAATTCCTTGCTCTGCTAAAAAAGCACTTGGGAAAATTTTGAAGTAAATGTTAAATTTCATAGGGGGGCTAATAATTTTGTCCTCATCTGTATAATATTTTGCATCTAAACTCTTCAAATATTGTTGCAATTTTGTGCTTTAATGATTCATATTATAACAGTTTGTGTTTTTCTGCATCTGTAAATTAATGTTGTTTTATGTTGTTTTTCTTGTTCATTAAAGGCGCCGTATGACGTCTGTTCGGTCCCTCAGGCTTTACTGTCTCCCTCCTGCCGTGTGAATTTATTTTGTTTTTTATAGTTTTTCAGATGATCCAGAGTGACTTGCACCCCGGAGACGCAGCGTCAATGTTTGAAACCTTTGTTTGCTCATAAATTACATGTTTGTGCTAAATCAGCCAGCACACTTTTCTTTTTTAACCTGCAATAATTAAAGCTGCACCTTCTTTCCAGCACCTGAAGTTATTTTTAATCTTATGCTTTGTATTATTTATACCCAAATCTTTTGGGGAGTGTAAGTTATTATTTTTAAATATATATTCAGGTCTTCTGAAACAAGAGACACACAGTTTGTGACTGTTGGGCTGAAGTCACTTTAACATACATAGTGTCTGGCAGCAACAATGTAACCGTCCACGTACTGCATGAAATAAAACGGCGGACACGAGAAAATGGATCTTTGTGGTGGTTCAGACACAAAAAGAAGAAAAGAAGGAAGGGCACAGTCAATAAACCCTCCTTTCCAAATGCACAGCGCCACCTATCAGACATTTAATGCAAACACTTTGTGTCTGTTAGCTGTCATCATATCGATGATCTACATCCACCTCCACCTGCTGACTGGGTGTTCACTGTGTCTTCACCAATTTGTAGGTTTTTAATTGGCAAATATAAGCGTGATGTGGGAGGTCACATGACTTACTCCACCTGTAGGTCACATGACTCACCCCACCTTTAGGTCACATGACACCCCACCTGTGGCATCAGGGGCTGTGACAGTGTGTCAGATTTTAATAGCGACTGCAACTCCACAACCGTACTGTGAACCTTCACCCTTGAATCCAGTCATCACCTGAGCCATATTCGCAATGGATGATGAAATCGATAAAAGTAACTGATTAATTAATTACTGCTATTAATTTATTAACCATTGTGACCATGTGGTGCTTTTCTCTGGGCACGATCCAGCATGTAGGTGCCTTGGTGTTGAGAACCCCAGGGCCTGGAGAAGGCCAAGGACACGCCCACATTACGGTTACTTTGGCAAAATGAGGAAGGACTGGTTGTGTGCCTGGGGGGTTGCCATCCTGCACCCAAGCAGCATCATAGCATGGTGGATGTGGCGATGCATGACACATGCTCCAAGACCTCCTGTGACCTTCAGACCATTTGAGATGGCAGCTCTGTACTCACCTTGGCCCTGTTTGCAGATACGTAGCCATGCAGCTTCTCGGTTTTGTAGTACGGTGAGCCATGTGCAGCAAACCAAACGCTAAGCTCGCCACGTTGCTGTCGGCCCGTGTCCCCCACAGAGAAAATCTGGACATTTTCCGGCAAGGTTTGAAGGAGTTCAGCCAAGATTTGTGCCAGACGAGAGAAATGACTCTTCTCGGATTTCCTGCTGCTGAAGAACTCCTCTGCTGTCACGTCTGAGGAAGAAGATCAGACCAACAGAATATTCACTCAGCAGTGAAAATACATCAAGACGAATGAAATATAATGCATGCTGCCATTTCTACTCACATTATGGATCGATAATATGAAAAAAAAAAACTTGTTGCAATTCCATACTCAAAAAGTCCTTAAATCTATATCCCTTAGGCAAATTAAATCCTGTTGGAATTGTATAGGATTTCCCAAAGGAATTTTATTCATTTAGGATGATATTTTCCAGGAAATAATCCTATCGGATGCTTACGGGAATTCTATATTGATCCTATGGGAATCTTGTGGCCCCTTCACACATAACATGACATTGGGTGAAAGAAGCACAAACCGGAAGAAAAAATGAAATGGGGAACTCCAAAACATTCCACCTGCTGTCAGGAGGGACACACAGTCGGACAGGCGTGCGCGTGCACGCTTGTGTTTGCACACACAAACACAGTGCAAGCACGTGGAAAGTCGCGCACACAGCAGTGGAGCAAAAAATTAATAAAACACCACAATTTATAATACATAATTAATGCTATAAAGAGCAGACTTAGCCTCCGCCTAGATGTACTGAAATGACGTGGATTACTGTTCTTCCTTTTATGTTTTACAAGAATTACCTGATGCGCTCATCTCATGAGGACATCAGCCGGGCTCTCGTCTCATGAAGAGCCGGCTCCCATGTCATGAAGACATCAGCCGACATGGCGTGTCCAGCGCACAGTGATCTGCTGGTGACCGCATTGCAAATGTGATATGGTGCACTGATGCGGCGGTCAGCTGACAGGTGCCGTATGTCCACAGCAAAGCGCATGAGCAAAGCGATCACACATGAATGAGTTTAGGCCTTTTATCTTATTTGTTTTATTTAATCACCACTCTTTCTGTCTGTCATGTAAACTACAGTATAATTTATGTGGTGGAAGTAACATCAGCCTGCCCGGCCGGCTCATTAATTCCACACCGTGCGGTGCGCTCAGACGTTGGCCAGTCTTCATGTGATCGTGTCTGTATGAAATTATCAGCATGTCATGAGGGCATGAGTGCCTCCTCACACATGTGCATTGCGTGTTCATCAGCTGGGCTGCAGTACACAGTGGTCAGCTGTTCCAGCAGTGCACTGCTCGGGACAGTGACCAGACTCCAGAACCCTCAGCCACAGCTGACAATGTTGGATTCATGGCGCGTGTGTGTGTGAGTGTGTTGGGGCGGGGGACGATACACTCCACAAGCCATTTGTGTGTGTGTGTGGTGGTGGGGGGTCAGCAGAGTCACACCCATGTGTAGGGATGGGTATTGATAATTGATAAGATTTTATCGACATCGATGCCATTATCGATTGTGTTTATCGAGCCGATTCCCTTATCGATAGCGCTTGTGAATTTTCTGTGTACTAAAAGTAGGCTTTACAGGTTTTCTATGTCAACAACATTTTATTGAGTCTTAAAGTAAATAAATATGAAATTGGTCACTGTATCCTTGATCTCTGGACATAAATAAAAATAAACAAAATCTGTAGTTTTTGTCAAAAGCATTTCCTTTCAGACATTTTGGCATGAATGTCTCTCCATACCTCTAAGCTGAGCCCAGCCGGCTGCTGCACGTCAGCACAGGACGTCTTATTTTTGGAGGAAAAAACATTTTGATCGATTGCAGTTTGTTTGTATTACAACAATTGGAAAGAGGTGTCATTTGATTTAAACGGCGTTCCGCTTTGAAGTTATTAATTCCGACTGGACTCTATCATTCTAAATTGACTCGGCAGAGAGCCGCGCAGTTTGGAGCTGTGTGAACAGAACGGAGGACGATTCCCGTTTCTTTCTCGCACCAAGACAGGAGTCCCAGTTAGTGACTTTAATCCTCACCAAAGTGACTCACGATTGACAAATTCAGGGATGAAAGTGGTAAAAAACAAAAAAAGCTGAAACCCCAAATTACTCCCCCAACACCACCTACACGAAAATGTTTGAATTCTAGAAGTTCTGAAATGTAATCTGGGACTATTCCAGACAATAAATTACAGTGAGTGCAACATCCATTTTGGTGAGAAAAAAAACCCAACTTTCCTTATTCAAATTCATTCCAGTAGTATTCTGCTCTTACTAGGATGCAGCAGTTTTCTAGCTTGGCAGATAGTTCTGGAGGAAATCACTGAAGAAATGAACAAAGTGAAAATATGGTTTGACCAAAACAAATTGTCAATAAACAAATAAAACAGGGATGAAGTGGAGGTGTAAGAGTCACTAAGTGTTCACAGGAAAGTTATTTCTATATTTATTTATTTATTTATGTTCATTGTTAGTTGGTTTGATATTTTCTGTTGTTTTTAATCAGGTTCTTTTTGTCTCTTTCTCTAAAATCGTATTGTAGCATTATTAGTTATTATTACTATTATTATTGTTGTTCCTATTATTATTAATATATAAACAAAAATAAATTAAAAAATATAAAATTAAAACAACAACAAACGCTGAACCATTAATTATTATACAGAAAATAAATGCACACAAACGTGCTGAGATGCGAACAGTTTAATGCTAACTTTAACATTGAAAATGCCATAGACATGCTAACGCGTTTGCATCGGTTCCATTTTTAAGTTAGAAAATACATCTATCAACTGTTTCAGAAGATCATAACAGGTCAGTTTAACATAAAAAAGGTAAATATTACACACAGACATATGCTCTTTGGGGTTTTAGCAGGGAAAAATTAAGAAGCGAAATAAAACAAAGAACCACGAAGCAGCGGGTTGGATCAATGCTTCATTGCTTCAAGCTTCAAAGAAGAGCCGCGCTGCAGAAACGGTTGATTACAGAACCTGCAGGGGTTCTGTAATCAATATAGAGACATGACCATTTCCCGACAAACGCCCCGAAAAAACAAAATGAGGCGGCTCCAATTTTTCACGACTGCCATGCAATTCCTCCTTCGTGCACCAGTCAGCTTCAATTGTGTTATGTGTGAAGGAGCCTTTACACTTGTCAGCAGAAATCCTATAGGTTTCTTGATGATGACAATGACAAAGAATTTTTTTTATAGGAATTCTATAGGAATCTTATGGGAATCTTACACTTGTCAGTAGAAATCCTACAGGATTCCTGATGATGATGATGATGATAACAATACAGGATTCTTCTAGGGATTATATAGGAAACTTATGTAAATCTTACATTTGTCAACAAAAATTCTACAGGTTTTCTGATGATGATAATAATATAGAATTTTTTTTTATAGGAATTCTATAGGAATCCTATGAATCTTACACTTGCCAGTAGAAATCCTATAGGATTCCTCAGGAGGATGATAATAATGTAGGATTCTTATAGGGAATATATAGGAAACCTATGGAAATCTTACATTTGTCAACAGAAATCCTGTAGGTTTCCTGATGATAATAATATAGGATTCTTATCAGAATTCTATAGGAATCTATGGGAATCTTACACTTGTCAGTAGAAATTCTATAGGATCCCTGATGATGATAATAATATAGGATTCTTATAGGAATTCTATAGGTATCGTATGGGAATCTTCAGCTATATTTCACTAGGAATCCTATAGGATCCCTGATGATAATAATATAGGATTCTTATAGGAATGCTATTGGAATCCTATGGGAATCTTTGGTTGTATGTTGTGTGGGCCGCCAGAAGAGGAGGTACTGCTGGCCCACCACCAGAGGGCGCCCTGTCTGGAGTGCGGGCTCCAGGCACCAGAGGGCGCAGCCGCCTCACAGGAGCAGCCAGGGTGACAGCTGTCACGCATCACCTCCAACAGCTGTTACCAATCACCTGATCAGCAGGGGTACATCAGCAGGACGACGTCTCCACCTCTTTGCCGAGATATCACTCTACCTGGAAGGTAACGTTCTCAGCTGACTGTATGATTTTTCGACAGTAACCTTTTGTGACTTTTGTGCATAGTATAGCAGACTCTTTTTCCAACGAGAGGTGGAGGTAGTTTTCCTGCCGTGTGGATTGCTGGGTGCAAACGCGCCCACATTTAATTGTTTTTTGTTCCTCGCCAGCAGTACCAGGTCCGACACGCGGAGGCAGTGGCCACCTGGGAGTTCGGGACTTGTCGGCTCCAGTATTCCCGGGGTCTGGTGGCGGAGGAAATCGTGTGGTTCCGGTTCTGCTTTGGACAGACGTCTTCTATCTTCGAGCCTGCCCACACGACACCTTTTGTGATTTGGCTTTTTGTCTATTGTTGTAATCTGTTGTGTATGTTGTGCCCATTTCACAACAGTAAAGTGTTGTTATTTGACTTCTTCCATTGTCCGTTCATTTGCGCCCCCTGTTGTGGGTCCGTGTACCTACACTTTCCCAACAGGATATCTCGGCCAACGTCATGGACCCCGAGGGGCGTCAACCGGCCGTTGAACGGCCAATGGAAGAGCAGGGCGCACAGGCGTCTGCAGGAGGAATGATCGGTGAGTTGCAGCGAATCCTCACCGCTTTTACGGCTCGGCTGGATCTGATGACCAAGCAGAACGTCCTCCTTAACCGCAGGGTGGAGGCTCTCGCCGCGCAGGTGGAAGCGCGCCCTCAGGGCGCTGCTGTGGCTCCCCCTCCTGTCAATCCTGTGCGCAATAGTGACGTTCCACAGGTCGTTCAACGACCCCTCCCACCTTCCCCTGAAGCATACATAAGCCCTCCAGAACCGTATGGGGGTTGTGTGGAGACATGCGCGGACTTTGTTATGCAGTGTTCGCTCGTCTTCGCACAACGTCCCGTCATGTACGCGACTGATGCTAGTAAGATAGCTCATGTGATTAATCTGCTTCGCGGCGAGGCACGCGCTTGGGCTACAGCGCTCTGGGAGCAAAATTCACGGCTCCTTCTGACATACGATGGGTTTGTGAGGGAGTTCAGAACAGTGTTCGATCACCCAAATAGAGGAGAGACCGCTTCAGCCGTGCTGCTGTCAATGAGACAGGGGCGCCGGAGCGCAGCTGCTTATGCAGTCGACTTCCGCATCGCGGCTGCGAGGTCCGGCTGGAATAGCACTGCCCTCCGCGCCGCCTTCGTAAACGGACTATCGTTGGTCCTGAAGGAGCACCTGGTGGCCAAGGACGAACCGTGGGATTTAGACGGGCTTATTGATCTCGTTATACGATTAGACAATCGTTTAGAAGAACGCCGTCGGGAACGAGACGAAGGGCGTGGCCAAGCACGCGCCGTCCCTCTCCCTTCCGGTTCCGACCGAGTTCCGCCCTCCCCACGCTCCACGGCCTCTACGCTCCATGTGGTGACAGCTCCCCCTGCTGACGAAGCTATGGACACGAGCAGGGCCACATTTAGGGCACCAGATAGACAGAGGAGGCTGGCCCGCGGAGCGTGCTTTGTTTGTGGCTCAATAGAGCATCAAGTGAGGGACTGCCCCGAGCGGTTAAAACACCAACGCCCGCCCCTAGACACTGGGTTAGGGGTGGGCCAAAACATTCACGTGGGACATACCAATATTGCCACACGACTCCCAGTGACAATCCTTTATGAGGATTTAACCCTGAAGGCCCCAGCACTGGTGGACACGGGCTCTGAAGGGAATCTGTTAGACAGCAGATGGGCCAGGGAGATAGGGCTCCCTCTGGTGGCGCTTACCTCGCCTGTGCAGGTGCGGGCACTAGATGGCTCCCTACTCCCTCTAATCACACATAAGACACCACCAGTAACTCTGTGTCAGGGAATCACCGGGAGGAGATCGAGTTTTTTGTGACTCCTGCCACCTCCCATGTGATTCTAGGGTTCCCCTGGATGTTAAAACACAATCCCCGGATTGGCCGTCCGGGGTAGTGGTTCAGTGGAGCGAGACCTGCCATCGGGTATGTTTAGGTTCCTCGGTTCCTCCCGGTTCCCAGGCTAAGGAGGAGGTCAGAGTCCCGCCCAATCTAGGGACGGTGCCGGTGGAGTACCATGACCTTGTGGATGTGTTCAGTAAGGATCTGGCGCTCACCCTTCCCCCCACCGTCCGTACGATTGTGCCATTGATTTGGTTCCAGGCGTTGAGTTCCCGTCCAGCAGGCTGTACAACCTCTCACGACCTGAGCGCGAATCAATGGAGACCTACATCCGGGACTCTTTAGCCGCCGGGTTGATCCGGAATTCCACCTCCCCGATGGGTGCAGGTTTCTTTTTTGTGGGTAAAAAAGACGGCGGACTTCGTCCATGCATTGATTATAGGGGGCTGAACGAAATCACGGTTCGTAATCGATACCCGTTGCCCCTGTTGGATTCAGTGTTCACGCCCCTGCATGGAGCCCAAATATTCACTAAGCTAGATCTTAGAAATGCGTATCACCTGGTTCGGATTCGGAAGGGAGACGAGTGGAAGACGGCATTTAACACCCCCTTAGGTCACTTTGAGTACGTGGTCATGCCGTTCGGCCTCACAAACGCCCCCGCGACGTTCCAAGCATTAGTTAATGATGTCTTGCGGGATTTCCTGCACCGATTCGTCTTCGTATATCTAGACGATATACTCATCTTTTCTCCGGATCCTGAGACTCATGTCCGGCATGTACGTCAGG
This sequence comes from Thalassophryne amazonica, assembly GCF_902500255.1. Taxonomy (NCBI): domain Eukaryota; kingdom Metazoa; phylum Chordata; class Actinopteri; order Batrachoidiformes; family Batrachoididae; genus Thalassophryne; species Thalassophryne amazonica. The sequence continues at coordinate 17,740,959 of NC_047109.1, forward strand.
TCCTGCAGCGGTTGTTGGAGAACCGGCTGTTTGTGAAGGGCGAGAAGTGTGAGTTTCACCGCACATCTTTGTCCTTCCTGGGGTTTATCATCTCCCCCGACTCCGTCGCTCCTGATCCGGCCAAGGTTGCGGCGGTGAGAGACTGGCCCCAACCCACTAGCCGTAGGAAGCTGCAACAGTTCCTCGGCTTTGCCAATTTCTACAGGAGGTTCATTAAGGGCTACAGTCAGGTAGTTAGCCCCCTGACAGCCCTGACCTCACCAAAAGTCCCCTTCACCTGGTCGGATCGTTGCGATGCCGCGTTCAAGGAGTTGAAACGGCGCTTCTCGTCTGCACCCGTTCTGGTGCAGCCCGATCCTAGTCGCCAATTAGTGGTTGAAGTGGACGCCTCGGACTCAGGGATAGGAGCTGTGCTTTCCCAGAGCGGGAAGACCGATAAGGTCCTTCACCCGTGTGCCTATTTTTCCCGCAGGTTGACCCCGGCCGAACGGAACTATGACGTCGGCAATCGAGAACTCCTTGCGGTGAAAGAGGCTCTTGAAGAGTGGAGACATCTGTTGGAGGGAACGTCCGTGCCATTCACGGTTTTCACTGACCACCGGAACCTGGAGTATATCAGGACCGCCAAGCGGCTGAACCCCAGGCAAGCCCGCTGGTCACTGTTCTTCGGCCGTTTTGACTTCCGGATCACCTACCGTCCCGGGACCAAAAACCAGAGATCGGATGCCTTGTCCCGGGTACATGAAGACGAAGTCAAAGCGGAGTTGTCGGATCCACCGGAACCCATCATCCCGGAGTCCACTATCGTGGCCACCCTCACCTGGGACGTAGAGAGAACCGTCCGGGAGGTCCTGGCACGAAGCCCGGACCCCGGAACTGGGCCAAAGAACAAACTATACGTCCCACCAGAAGCTAGGGCTGCAGTCCTGGACTTCTGTCACGGCTCCAAGCTCTCCTGTCATCCAGGGGTGCGAAGAACCGTGGCAGTTGTCCGGCAGCGCTTCTGGTGGGCGTCCCTAGAGGCCGACGTCCGGGATTATATCCAGGCCTGCACCACCTGCGCCAGGGGCAAGGCTGACCATCGCAGGGCATCAGGACTACTCCAGCCGCTGCCTGTGCCTCATCGCCCCTGGTCCCACATCGGCCTGGATTTTGTCACGGGCCTCCTGCCGTCCCAGGGTAACACCACCATCCTCACGATAGTGGACCGATTCTCCAAGGCGGCCCACTTCGTGGCCCTCCCGAAGCTCCCAACAGCCCAGGAGACAGCGGACCTCCTGGTCCACCACGTCGCCCGTCTGCATGGGATTCCAACAGACATCATCTCCGATCGCGGTCCCCAGTTCTCCTCACAAGTCTGGAGGAGCTTCTGCCGGGAAGTGGAGGCCACGGTGAGTCTCTCGTCCGGGTACCACCCTCAGACCAACGGGCAAGCAGAACGGGTAAACCAGGAGGTGGAACAGGCCTTGCGCTGCGTGACTGCCGCGCACCCGGCGGCCTGGAGTACCCATTTGGCCTGGATCGAGTATGCCCATAACAGCCAGGTGTCTTCAGCCACCGGCCTCTCCCCTTTTGAGGTGTGTCTGGGGTATCAGCCCCCGTTGTTTACGGTGGTTGAGGGAGAGGTCGGTGTGCCCTCGGTCCAGGCCCACCTACGGAAGTGCCGTCGGGTGTGGCGTGCCGCCCGTTCTGCTTTGCTAAAGGCCCGGACGAGGGCAAAAGCCCATGCAGACCGTCGGCGGCCCCCGGCCCCTGCGTATCGGCCAGGGCAGGAGGTGTGGTTATCCACAAAGGACATTCCCCTCAAAGTGGACTCCCCCAAGCTACAGGACCGTTACATCGGCCCTTTCAAGATCCTTAAGGTCATCAGTCCAGCCGCAGTGAGGCTTCAGCTTCCGGCCTCACTGCGGATCCATCCTGTATTTCATGTGTCCCGAGTTAAACCGCATCACACCTCACCCCTCTGTACTCCGGGTCCGGCGCCGCCTCCTGCCCGGATCATCGATGGCGTGCCGGCTTGGACTGTACGCCGGCTCTTGGATGTCCGTAGGATGGGCCGGGGCTTCCAGTATTTGGTGGACTGGGAGGGGTACGGTCCCGAAGAACGCTCCTGGGTGAAGAGGAGCTTCATCCTGGACCCGGCCCTCCTGGCCGATTTCTACCGCCGCCACCCGGACAAGCCTGGTCAGGCGCCAGGAGGCGCCCGTTGAGGGGGGGGTCCTGTTGTGTGGGCCGCCAGAAGAGGAGGTACTGCTGGCCCACCACCAGAGGGCGCCCTGTCTGGAGTGCGGGCTCCAGGCACCAGAGGGCGCAGCCGCCTCACAGGAGCAGCCAGGGTGACAGCTGTCACGCATCACCTGCAACAGCTGTTACCAATCACCTGATCAGCAGGGGTACATCAGCAGGACGACGTCTCCACCTCTTTGCCGAGATATCGCTCTACCTGGAAGGTAACGTTCTCAGCTGACTGTATGATTTTTCGACAGTAACCTTTTGTGACTTTTGTGCATAGTATAGCAGACTCTTTTTCCAACGAGAGGTGGAGGTAGTTTTCCTGCCGTGTGGATTGCTGGGTGCAAACGCGCCCACATTTAATTGTTTTTTGTTCCTCGCCAGCAGTACCAGGTCCGACACGCGGAGGCAGTGGCCACCTGGGAGTTCGGGACTTGGCGGCTCCAGTATTCCCGGGGTCTGGTGGCGGAGGAAATCGTGTGGTTCCGGTTCTGCTTTGGACAGACGTCTTCTATCTTCGAGCCTGCCCACACGACACCTTTTGTGATTTGGCTTTTTGTCTATTGTTGTAATCTGTTGTGTATGTTGTGCCCATTTCACAACAGTAAAGTGTTGTTATTTGACTTCTTCCATTGTCCGTTCATTTGCGCCCCCTGTTGTGGGTCCGTGTACCTACACTTTCCCAACAGTTGTATGTCACTAGGAATCCTATAGGATTTTTTTATGGGGTTTTTTTTTGGATGAATATTTCAGTTGGACAGAAGCATCAGCAACATTTGGTACACAAACAACTTTTAGGATAAAAATGAGTGAAATTGTGACAGAAAACAGGGCAGAATCATTAAAAAAAAACAAGTCCTTCGACTGCACCCTTGTTTTCACTCGTGGTTGCCACAGCAGATCCAAGGTGGATCTGCATGTTAATGTGGCACAAGTTTTACACTGGAAGCCCTTCCTGATGCAATACCCCATTACATGGAGAAATGTGGCAGGGGTGGGTTTTGAACCGGGAACCCTCTGCACTGAAACCAAGCACACTAACCACTTGTCAGTAGAGGCTTGCCTCTACTGGTGGTTGGCTCTCACTGCGGTATAGTATCACTTCCTGTTCCGGAGCACAGCGGTGTTTTTCTGTATCTGTTAGCTGTTTAATCTGCGCAGTTAGATTGATCTAGTTATCTAGATTACGATTTGTTTCCCAGTGTAATCTTTACGTGCCTTAACTAAAGCACTCCTTCTGCTGAATCACCTCTAAATTATTTACACATTATTCACTTTGCGTGTTTTTAGGAATCCGCTAGCTTAGCGTAGTTACTAGCTCTTAGCCGATTTAGCATGGCGGCTTCTCCTGTCTCTCCCGCACTTTTCTGCTCTGGGTGTGAAATGTTTAGTTATTCCTCGGCCTCCTTTAGCAGTAACGGTACTTGTAATAAGTGTAGCTTATTCGTAGCTTTGGAGGCCAGGCTGGGCAAATTGGAGACTCGGCTCCGCACCGTGGAAAATTCTACAGCTAGCCAGGCCCCTGTAGTCGGTGCGGACCAAGGTAGCTTAGCCGCCGTTAGTTACCCCCTGGCAGATCCCGAGCAGCCGGGAAAGCAGGCTGACTGGGTGACTGTGAGGAGGAAGCGTAGCCCTAAACAGAAGCCCCGTGTACACCGCCAACCCGTTCACATCTCTAACTGTTTTTCCCCACTCGACGACACACCCGCCGAGGATCAAACTCTGGTTATTGGCGACTCTGTTTTGCGATATGTGAAGTTAGCGACACCAGCAACCATAGTCAATTGTCTTCCGGGTGCCAGAGCAGGCGACATTGAAGGAAATTTGAAACTGTTGGGTAAGGCTAAACGTAAATTTGGTAAGATTGTAATTCACGTCGGCAGTAATGACACCCGGTTATGCCAATTGGAGGTCACTAAAATTAACATTAAATCGGTGTGTAACTTTGAAAAAACAATGTCGGACTCTGTAGTTTTCTCTGGGCCCCTCCCCAATCAGACCGGGAGTGACATGTTTAGCCGCATGTTCTCCTTGAATTGCTGGCTGTCTGAGTGGTGTCCAAAAAATGAGGTGGGCTTCATAGATAATTGGCAAAGCTTCTGGGGAAAACCTGGTCTTGTTAGGAGAGACGGCATCCATCCCACTTTGGATGGAGCAGCTCTCATTTCTAGAAATCTGGCCAATTTTCTTAAATCCTCCAAACCGTGACTATCCAGGGTTGGGACCAGGAAGCAGAGTTGTAGTCTTACACACCTCTCTGCAGCTTCTCTCCCCCTGCCATCCCCTCATTACCCCATCCCCGTAGAGACGGTGCCTGCTCCCAGACCACCAATAACCAGCAAAAATCTATTTAAGCATAAAAATTCAAAAAGAAAAAATAATATAGCACCTTCAACTGCACCACAGACTAAAACAGTTAAATGTGGTCTATTAAACATTAGGTCTCTCTCTTCTAAGTCCCTGTTGGTAAATGATATAATAATTGATCAACATATTGATTTATTCTGCCTTACAGAAACCTGGTTACAGCAGGATGAATATGTTAGTTTAAATGAGTCAACACCCCCGAGTCACACTAACTGTCAGAATGCTCGTAGCACGGGCCGTGGCGGAGGATTAGCAGCAATCTTCCATTCCAGCTTATTAATTAATCAAAAACCCAGACAGAGCTTTAATTCATTTGAAAGCTTGACTCTTAGTCTTGTCCATCCAAATTGGAAGTCTCAAAAACCAGTTTTATTTGTTATTATCTATCGTCCACCTGGTCGTTACTGTGAGTTTCTCTGTGAATTTTCAGACCTTTTGTCTGACTTAGTGCTTAGCTCAGATAAGATAATTATAGTGGGCGATTTTAACATCCACACAGATGCTGAGAATGACAGCCTCAACACTGCATTTAATCTATTATTAGACTCTATTGGCTTTGCTCAAAAAGTAAATGAGTCCACCCACCACTTTAATCATATCTTAGATCTTGTTCTGACTTATGGTATGGAAATAGAAGACTTAACAGTATTCCCTGAAAACTCCCTTCTGTCTGATCATTTCTTAATAACATTTACATTTACTCTGATGGACTACCCAGCAGTGGGGAATAAGTTTAATTACACTAGAAGTCTTTCAGAAAGCGCTGTAACTAGGTTTAAGGATATGATTCCTTCTTTATGTTCTCTAATGCCATATACCAACACAGTGCAGAGTAGCTACCTAAACTCTGTAAGTGAGATAGAGTATCTCGTCAATAGTTTTACATCCTCATTGAAGACAACTTTGGATGCTGTAGCTCCTCTAAAAAAGAGAGCTTTAAATCAGAAGTGCCTGACTCCGTGGTATAACTCACAAACTCGTAGCTTAAAGCAGATAACCCGTAAGTTGGAGAGGAAATGGCGTCTCACTAACTTAGAAGATCTTCACTTAGCCTGGAAAAAGAGTCTGTTGCTCTATAAAAAAGCCCTCCGTAAAGCTAGGACATCTTTCTACTCATCACTAATTGAAGAAAATAAGAACAACCCCAGGTTTCTTTTCAGCACTGTAGCCAGGCTGACAAAGAGTCAGAGCTCTATTGAGCTGAGTATTCCATTAACTTTAACTAGTAATGACTTCATGACTTTCTTTGCTAACAAAATTTTAACTATTAGAGAAAAAATTACTCATAACCATCCCAAAGACGTATCGTTATCTTTGGCTGCTTTCAGTGATGCCGGTATTTGGTTAGACTCTTTCTCTCTGATTGTTCTGTCTGAGTTATTTTCATTAGTTACTTCATCCAAACCATCAACATGTTTATTAGACCCCATTCCTACCAGGCTGCTCAAGGAAGCCCTACCATTATTTAATGCTTCGATCTTAAATATGATCAATCTATCTTTGTTAGTTGGCTATGTACCACAGGCTTTTAAGGTGGCAGTAATTAAACCATTACTTAAAAAGCCATCACTTGACCCAGCTATCTTAGCTAATTATAGGCCAATCTCCAACCTTCCTTTTCTCTCAAAAATTCTTGAAAGGGTAGTTGTAAAACAGCTAACTGATCATCTGCAGAGGAATGGTCTATTTGAAGAGTTTCAGTCAGGTTTTAGAATTCATCATAGTACAGAAACAGCATTAGTGAAGGTTACAAATGATCTTCTTATGGCCTCGGACAGTGGACTCATCTCTGTGCTTGTTCTGTTAGACCTCAGTGCTGCTTTTGATACTGTTGACCATAAAATTTTATTACAGAGATTAGAGCATGCCATAGGTATTAAAGGCACTGCGCTGCGGTGGTTTGAATCATATTTGTCTAATAGATTACAATTTGTTCATGTAAATGGGGAATCTTCTTCACAGACTAAAGTTAATTATGGAGTTCCACAAGGTTCTGTGCTAGGACCAATTTTATTCACTTTATACATGCTTCCCTTAGGCAGTATTATTAGACGGTATTGCTTAAATTTTCATTGTTACGCAGATGATACCCAGCTTTATCTATCCATGAAGCCAGAGGACACACACCAATTAGCTAAACTGCAGGATTGTCTTACAGACATAAAGACATGGATGACCTCTAATTTCCTGCTTTTAAACTCAGAAAAAACTGAAGTTATTGTACTTGGCCCCACAAATCTTAGAAACATGGTGTCTAACCAGATCCTTACTGTGGATGGCATTACCCTGACCTCTAGTAATACTGTGAGAAATATTGGAGTCATTTTTGATCAGGATATGTCATTCAAAGCGCATATTAAACAAATATGTAGGACTGCTTTTTTGCATTTACGCAATATCTCTAAAATCAGAAAGGTCTTGTCTCAGAGTGATCTTGAAAAACTAATTCATGCATTTATTTCCTCTAGGCTGGACTATTGTAATTCATTATTATCAGGTTGTCCTAAAAGTTCCCTAAAAAGCCTTCAGTTAATTCAAAATGCTGCAGCTAGAGTACTGACGGGGACTAGAAGGAGAGAGCATATCTCACCCATATTGGCCTCTCTTCATTGGCTTCCTGTTATTTCTAGAATAGAATTTAAAATTCTTCTTCTTACTTATAAGGTTTTGAATAATCAGGTCCCATCTTATCTTAGGGACCTCGTAGTACCATATCACCCCAATAGAGCGCTTCGCTCTCAGACTGCAGGCTTACTTGTAGTTCCTAGGGTTTCTAAGAGTAGAATGGGAGGCAGAGCCTTCAGCTTTCAGGCTCCTCTCCTGTGGAACCAGCTCCCAATTCAGATCAGGGAGACAGACACCCTCTCTACTTTTAAGATTAGGCTTAAAACTTTCCTTTTTGCTAAAGCTTATAGTTAGGGCTGGATCAGGTGACCCTGAACCATCCCTTAGTTATGCTGCTATAGACTTAGACTGCTGGGGGGTTCCCATGATGCACTGTTTCTTTCTCTTTTTGCTCTGTATGCACCACTCTGCATTTAATCATTAGTGATCGATCTCTGCTCCCCTCCACAGCATGTCTTTTTCCTGGTTCTCTCCCTCAGCCCCAACCAGTCCCAGCAGAAGACTGCCCCTCCCTGAGCCTGGTTCTGCTGGAGGTTTCTTCCTGTTAAAAGGGAGTTTTTCCTTCCCACTGTAGCCAAGTGCTTGCTCACAGGGGGTCGTTTTTGACCGTTGGGGTTTTACATAATTATTGTATGGCCTTGCCTTATAATATAAAGCGCCTTGAGGCAACTGTTTGTTGTGATTTGGCGCTATATAAAAAAATTGATTGATTGATTGATTGATTGATTGTCCACCTCCCCTGCTCAATAGTTAACAACAACAACAACAACAAAAAATCCGAATAGCAGAAAATTATTTCCCATCCTTTCTTGGTGTCATGTGTTAGAAGATTTATTAGTACTAAAGGAGACTGAGGAAGGTGATGACATTACACTGCTGTATAAACAGGGTTAGCATGGCAACATTTCCGGAGTAGGTGTGTGTGTTTGTCATGTTAAGACCGTCACAGGTCATCACTCACTGGACAATTGCAGGGAGGCGGAGTTCTGCAGGGCATCCTGCCGGAGCTCCATCACGTCCACCCGAGCAGTAGAGGTGACGTCTGGCCAGGTGTGATCCGATACGAGCACCTGCATGAGGTACGGGCCAGGAGGAGTTCCCTCCCTGATCGTGAGCTGACCCGAGTTCTGGTTCAGACTGAACCACCTGAGAGACAAACAGAGCGATCAGGAACATATTGATCTGGTTAGTTTCTAATTTTAATCAGTCACACAATGTCAGTTAGAAGAACCCTGAAATGCAAAGGATTATGGGTAGAGGATGATGGTATCAGTGATATGGTGACCTGACTCCATCTCTCTCAGACAACTGTTACTACAGTTTTTTTAAATTGCTAAAACACATTTCACAACACTCTCCTCCATTTTCTCAAAACGCTAAACACAACACACTTTTCTAAAGCTACATACACTAAACCACATCTTCTCTTTTCAAAACACAAACTGTCACACCAAAACAGCGGCTCAAAGCCTGCAAAAATGTAAACACTATATGAATCATTACACACTACAACAAAACAAATGAAAACACAATGTTCAGTGTGTGAGAATGTCCTTTATACATTTGTTCGCAACTGCCAAAGCATAGTATCTGTATCTGAACAGTATCTGTTCTGAAAATATATTACTGTAGAGTATGTAGCATTCAAAGATTTGTGTGTTTCATATGAACAATATTTAAATCTACTAGAATACAGTATGTACACTACTGTACTGTATCACAACTCAATGTAAACACTACAGAGGATTCATTACACACAATACTCATTGAAGACACAATGTTCAGGGTGTGATGTTTTTTTTTTCATTTATTGAACTATACCACACACACACACACATCATTGTGCAGCATCACGTCGTCAAGCTGGGTCAGGCCACAGGACAACATCTACATCACAGGCATGATGGTGCAAATTTGCCTTGCTCTCCCTCCTTGGCCTGCTCCTCTCCTTCCTTGTCCTGCTCCTCTCCCTCCTCTGACTCTAACTCCTTTTCCTCTGATTCTGCCTCTGTCCACTGTGGTACTGTATACATTTGGAACCTTCAGCAAACTGTGCACTCTGAACTGGCTTCTATAGGTGTGGTCACTTCACTTGCAACAAGTGTCTACAATTCTGAGTCGTTATGTTTAATGAATGAAGCCAGGTGTGTACATTGTGTTCAGGTTTTGCTGACTGTGGCAAGCATTTTGCATCACTTGAGCTTTAAATTGAGAATCTGAGCAGAGTTTTTGCAACTTGTGTTTTAGCAAGGCAAAATGTGTTTAGATTTATGAGAAAAGGAGGACTGCGTTTTGTGAATTGTGTCTTCATGTGAAATGTGTTTATGGTTTTGGCAAATGGGAGCTAGTTTTATTAAATGTGTTTAGAGAACTGGTCATTTGGTTTAGAGAATTGGGTTTTGTGTTTTAGCAATTTAAAAAAACTGTAAAAAACACTTCTTAACGCCACATTGAGTCCAACACCAACAACGTATATTTTAATTATACAAAGTTTTATAACGACAGCATCACATTCATGTAATAGATGCACGTTAGGATTAGCTGCATTATGTACAGATAAAACAACGTATCATGAGCTGCGTTATTTACAGAAAAAAGAACGTATCATCAGCGTATAACACATACATTCATCTTTAAGCACTTATCCGGGAAAGGTTCATGGGGGCAACAGCTCCAGCAGGGGACCCCAGACTTCCCTTTCCCGGGCCACATTAACCACCCCTGACTGGAGGATACTGAGGTGTTCCCAGGTCAGCGTGGAGATATAATCTCTCCACCTAGTCCTGGGTCGTCCCCAGTGGTGGGCACAGATAACCCAAAAATTCTCCTTTGCCTGCAGATACAGCGGTTTCTTCTTAAAGCATCTCTTCTCTGTTTTGCAGAGGTTAGAACTACACATCATCTATGAAACATTTAACAGGTAGGTCTCAACTGATTTTAAGTTTTATAAATATCTGTAGCTGTTCAGCTTTATTTACCACGTTATCCGTCTAAAAACTATCGGACAAAAATTTATCACAAGATAATTATTTCAATAATGGTTTTTAAAGTTATCTAAAAAGATAATCCGATAATGAAAACATTATCTTCGATAATTATCGGTTATCGGAACTGTGCCCACCACTGCGTATCATAACACATGCTAGGACTATCTGCATTATTTACAGATAAAAGAACATATCACAACACATGCTAGGACTTGCTGCATTATTTACCGATAAAAGAACGTATTACAACACATGCTAGGATTAGCTGCATTATTTACAGATAAAAGAATGTATCATAACACATGCTAGGATTAGCTGCATTATTTACAGATAAAAGACCGTATCATAACACATGCTAGGATTAGCTGCATTATTTACAGATAAAAGAATGTATCATAACACATGCTAGGATTAGCTGCATTATTTACAGATAAAAAAAACACATGCTAGGATTAGTGGCATTATTTACAGATAAAATCAATCAATCAATCAATTTTTTTATATAGCGCCAAATCACAACAAACAGTTGCCCCAAGGCGCTTTATATTGTAAGGCAAGGCCATACAATAATTATGTAAAACCCCAACGGTCAAAACGACCCCCTGTGAGCAAGCACTTGGCTACAGTGGGAAGGAAAAACTCCCTTTTAACAGGAAGAAACCTCCAGCAGAACCAGGCTCAGGGAGGGGCAGTCTTCTGCTGGGACTGGTTGGGGCTGAGGGAGAGAACCAGGAAAAAGACATGCTGTGGAGGGGAGCAGAGATCGATCACTAATGATTAAATGCAGAGTGGTGCATACAGAGCAAAAAGAGAAAGAAACAGTGCATCATGGGAACCCCTCAGCAGTCTACGTCTATAGCAGCATAACTAAGGGATGGTTCAGGGTCACCTGATCCAGCCCTAACTATAAGCTTTAGCAAAAAGGAAAGTTTTAAGCCTAATCTTAAAAGTAGAGAGGGTGTCTGTCTCCCTGATCTGAATTGGGAGCTGGTTCCACAGGAGAGGAGCCTGAAAGCTGAAGGCTCTGCCTCCCATTCTACTCTTACAAACCCTAGGAACTACAAGTAAGCCTGCAGTCTGAGAGCGAAGCGCTCTATTGGGGTGATATGGTACTACGAGGTCCCTAAGATAAGATGGGACCTGATTATTCAAAACCTTATAAGTAAGAAGAAGAATTTTAAATTCTATTCTAGAATTAACAGGAAGCCAATGAAGAGAGGCCAATATGGGTGAGATATGCTCTCTCCTTCTAGTCCCCGTCAGTACTCTAGCTGCAGCATTTTGAATTAACTGAAGGCTTTTTAGGGAACTTTTAGGACAACCTGATAATAATGAATTACAATAGTCCAGCCTAGAGGAAATAAATGCATGAATTAGTTTTTCAGCATCACTCTGAGACAAGACCTTTCTGATTTTAGAGATATTGCGTAAATGCAAAAAAGCAGTCCTACATATTTGTTTAATATGCGCTTTGAATGACATATCCTGATCAAAAATGACTCCAAGATTTCTCACAGTATTACTAGAGGTCAGGGTAATGCCATCCAGAGTAAGGATCTGGTTAGACACCATGTTTCTAAGATTTGTGGGGTCAAGTACAATAACTTCAGTTTTATCTGAGTTTAAAAGCAGGAAATTAGAGGTCATCCATGTCTTTATGTCTGTAAGACAATCCTGCAGTTTAGCTAATTGGTGTGTGTCCTCTGGCTTCATGGATAGATAAAGCTGGGTATCATCTGCATAACAATGAAAATTTAAGCAATACCGTCTAATAATACTGCCTAAGGGAAGCATGTATAAAGTGAATAAAATTGGTCCTAGCACAGAACCACCGAAAGCAGCCAAAGATAACGATATGTCTTTGGGATGGTTATGAGTAATTTTTTCTCTAATAGTTAAAATTTTGTTAGCAAACAAAGTCATGAAGTCATTACTAGTTAAAGTTAATGGAATACTCAGCTCAATAGAGCTCTGACTCTTTGTCAGCCTGGCTACAGTGCTTAAAAGAAACCTGGGGTTGTTCTTATTTTCTTCAATTAGTGATGAGTAGAAAGATGTCCTAGCTTTACGGAGGGCTTTTTTATAGAGCAACAGACTCTTTTTCCAGGCTAAGTGAAGATCTTCTAAATTAGTGAGACGCCATTTCCTCTCCAACTTACGGGTTATCTGCTTTAAGCTGCGAGTTTGTGAGTTATACCACGGAGTCAGACACTTCTGATTTAAAGCTCTCTTTTTCAGAGGAGCTACAGCATCCAAAGTTGTCTTCAATGAGGATGTAAAACTATTGACGAGATACTCTATCTCCCTTACAGAGTTTAGGTAGCTACTCTGCACTGTGTTGGTATATGGCATTAGAGAACATAAAGAAGGAATCATATCCTTAAACCTAGTTACAGCGCTTTCTGAAAGACTTCTAGTGTAATGAAACTTATTCCCCACTGCTGGGTAGTCCATCAGAGTAAATGTAAATGTTATTAAGAAATGATCAGACAGAAGGGAGTTTTCAGGGAATACTGTTAAGTCTTCTATTTCCATACCATAAGTCAGAACAAGATCTAAGATATGATTAAAGTGGTGGGTGGACTCATTTACTTTTTGAGCAAAGCCAATAGAGTCTAATAATAGATTAAATGCAGTGTTGAGGCTGTCATTCTCAGCATCTGTGTGGATGTTAAAATCGCCCACTATAATTATCTTATCTGAGCTAAGCACTAAGTCAGACAAAAGGTCTGAAAATTCACAGAGAAACTCACAGTAACGACCAGGTGGACGATAGATAATAACAAATAAAACTGGTTTTTGGGACTTCCAATTTGGATGGACAAGACTAAGAGACAAGCTTTCAAATGAATTAAAGCTCTGTCTGGGTTTTTGATTAATTAATAAGCTGGAATGGAAGATTGCTGCTAATCCTCCGCCCCGGCCCGTGCTACGAGCATTCTGACAGTTAGTGTGACTCGGGGGTGTTGACTCATTTAAACTAACATATTCATCCTGCTGTAACCAGGTTTCTGTAAGGCAGAATAAATCAATATGTTGATCAATTATTATATAATTTACCAACAGGGACTTAGAAGAGAGAGACCTAATGTTTAATAGACCACATTTAACTGTTTTAGTCTGTGGTGCAGTTGAAGGTGCTATATTATTTTTTCTTTTTGAATTTTTATGCTTAAATAGATTTTTACTGGTTATTGGTGGTCTGGGAGCAGGCACCGTCTCTACGGGGATGGGGTAATGAGGGGATGGCAGGAGGAGAGAAGCTGCAGAGAGGTGTGTAAGACTACAACTCTGCTTCCTGGTCCCAACCCTGGATAGTCACGGTTTGGAGGATTTAAGAAAATTGGCCAGATTTCTAGAAATGAGAGCTGCTCCATCCAAAGTGGGATGGATGCCGTCTCTCCTAACAAGACCAGGTTTTCCCCAGAAGCTTTGCCAATTATCTATGAAGCCCACCTCATTTTTTGGACACCATTCAGACAGCCAGCAATTCAAGGAGAACATGCGGCTAAACATGTCACTCCCGGTCTGATTGGGGAGGGGCCCAGAGAAAACTACAGAGTCCGACATTGTTTTTTCAAAGTTACACACCGATTTAATGTTAATTTTAGTGACCTCCAATTGGCATAACCGGGTGTCATTACTGCCGACGTGAATTACAATCTTACCAAATTTACGTTTAGCCTTACCCAACAGTTTCAAATTTCCTTCAATGTCGCCTGCTCTGGCACCCGGAAGACAATTGACTATGGTTGCTGGTGTCGCTAACTTCACATATCGCAAAACAGAGTCGCCAATAACCAGAGTTTGATCCTCGGCGGGTGTGTCGTCGAGTGGGGAAAAACAGTTAGAGATGTGAACGGGTTGGCGGTGTACACAGGGCTTCTGTTTAGGGCTACGCTTCCTCCTCACAGTCACCCAGTCAGCCTGCTTTCCCGGCTGCTCGGGATCTGCCAGGGGGTAACTAACGGCGGCTAAGCTACCTTGGTCCGCACCGACTACAGGGGCCTGGCTAGCTGTAGAATTTTCCACGGTGCGGAGCCGAGTCTCCAATTTGCCCAGCCTGGCCTCCAAAGCTACGAATAAGCTACACTTATTACAAGTACCGTTACTGCTAAAGGAGGCCGAGGAATAACTAAACATTTCACACCCAGAGCAGAAAAGTGCGGGAGAGACAGAAGAAGCCACCATGCTAAACCGGCTAAGAGCTAGTAGCTGCGCTAAGCTAGCGGATTCCTAAAAACACACAAAGTGAATAATGTGTAAATAATTTAGAGGTGATTCAGCAGAAGGAGTGCTTTAGTTAAGGCACGTAAAGATTACACTGGGAAACAAATCGTAATCTAGATAACTAGATCAATCTAACTGCGCAGATTAAACAGCTAACAGATACAGAAAAACACCGCTGTGCTCCGGAACAGGAAGTGATACAATACCGCAGTGAGAGCCAACCACCAGTAGAGGCAAGCAAGATAAAAGACCGTATCATAACACATGCTAGGATTAGCTATATTATTTACAGATAAATTAACGTATCATAACACATGTTAGGATTTGTTGTGTGGGCCGCTGAAGAGGAGGTACTGCTGGCCCACCACCACCAGAGGGCGCCCTGCCTGGAGTGCGGGCTCCAGGCACCAGAGGGCGCCGCCGCCTCATGTGAGCAGCTACGGTGACAGCTGTCACCCATCACCTGAGACAGCTGACGGCAATCATCTGTGGGGTATATCAGCAGGACGGCACCTCCACCTCATTGCCGAGATATCGTTTCTACCTACGAGGTAACGTATCAAAGCTGACGGAGTGTATCCTTTTGGATTAGTGTATAGCTTGTGGATTACTGTTCCAACGAGAGGTGGAGGTAACTTCCCTGCTGTTCGGAGTCTTGGGTGCAAACGCGCCCCCATCTAACTGTTCTTTGTTCCTCGCCAGCAGTACCAGGTCCGACACGCGGAGGCAGTGGCCACCTGGGAGTTCGGGACTTGGCGGCTCCAGTATTTCCGGGGTCCTGTGGCGGAGGAAGCCGTGTGGTTCGGGTCTTACCTTGGAGAGGCATCTCCTATCTTCGAGCCTGCCCACACGACACTTTTGTGAATTGACTGTTGTCCATTTCGTGATTGGTTGTATTCGTTGTGCACGTTCACAACAGTAAAGCCTTGTTATTTGACTTTCTCCATTGTCCGTTCATTTGCGCCCCCTGTTGTGGGTCCGTGTACTGACACTTTCCCAACA
Organism: Thalassophryne amazonica; assembly: GCF_902500255.1. Classification (NCBI taxonomy): domain Eukaryota; kingdom Metazoa; phylum Chordata; class Actinopteri; order Batrachoidiformes; family Batrachoididae; genus Thalassophryne; species Thalassophryne amazonica. Next base: position 17,756,402 of record NC_047109.1, read on the forward strand.
GGATTAGTGGCATTATTTCAGATAAAAGACCGTATCATAACACATGCTAGGATTAGCTGCATTATTTACAGATAAAAGAATATATCATAACACATGCTAGGATTAGCTGCATTATTTACAGATAAAAAAGCACATGCTAGGATTAGTGGCATTATTTACAGATAAAAGACTGTATCATAACACATGCTAGGATTAGCTGCATTATTTACAGATAAAAGACCGTATCATAACACATGCTAGGATTAGCTGCACTATTTACAGATAAAAAACACATGCTAGGATTAGTGGCATTATTTACAGATAAAAGAACGTATCATAACACATGCTACGATTAGCTGCATTATTTACAGATAAAAAACACATGCTAGGATTAGCTGCATTATTTACAGATAAAAGACCGTATCATAACACATGCTAGGATTAGCTGCACTATTTACAGATAAAAAACACATGCTAGGATTAGTGGCATTATTTACAGATAAAAGAACGTATCAAAACACATGCTACGATTAGCTGCATTATTTACAGATAAAAAACACATGCTAGGATTAGTGGCATTATTTACAGATAAAAGACCGTATCATAACACATGCTAGGATAGTATTTACAGATAAAAGACTGTGTTTTCTTGTGTTCCAAGAAAGATAATCCAGGATATAAACTCACGTAAGATACCAGTTTTGATTTGTTCTGCTTTGTCACATGTGTAATCAGATGTTGTTGCCTGTTGATTATGTTCACATCTATAAACTTCCTCGGATTTACACGAGAATGAGGATACTCTTCAGAAATGTCTTTGTTAGTAAAGACATTCACAGAGTGTCTGCGAGTCAGCTGCAGCTTTCTGCTCACGCTGCAGCCTGTGAAGTGAGCCGTCTTGAGGTCTGCCCTCCACACATCCATAATCTCTGTGATATCAGGACTAATCTCAGTGGAAGAAAACAAGGTCTGATTTTCAGATTAAAACATTTGTTCCGTCTCTGATCTCTGATGGGTTTTCTCAGATGGGGCTCCGAGCAGATGCAGGTCTGTGGTCTCATATGGATCCGTGTTAACTGTTATTCATCTAGACATCTTTCAAAGTCTCTGCTTTGATCCATGCGGCTCCTCCGGCGAGCTGACACCAGGCGCCATGGCCGGGTCCAAACCCAGTCCTGAATCGGTGCCATCATACGCATGTAAGTGTTTAACCTCTTTACTCCACTGCGACCTTCAGATCTCAGAGCAGATGGATTCATTATCTGTGACTGAGGCTGCGCCAAAACCCGTCTGGGACTGACAGCGCTGCAGACAGGATGCACCTTCATCTGAACACTAAACAAGAGCTCTCTGAGAGCACAGAGCCCACCAATGTGAGAGATGCTGGAACCCAAACACATTGTCATCAATATTAACAGCACAGTGCACCTGCAACCACTGTAGACATAAACAAACAAACAAACAAACAAAGTCAGAGAGGAAAAAAAAAAAACAATAGCTGGGACACGACACAGAGTCAAAGTGACGCTCAAATAGTTGCTTTATTTGACCAACACCTGAACATTATACAGCACTTTTCTACCTCTACAACCCCTGGCAAAAATTATGGAATCACCAGCCTCGGAGGATGTTCATTCAGTTGTTTAATTTTGTAGAAAAAAAGCAGATCACAGACATGACACAAAACTAAAGTCATTTCAAATGGCAACTTTCTGGCTTTAAGAAACACTATACGAAATCAAGAAAAAAGATTGTGGCAGTCAGTAATGGTTACTTTTTTAGACCAAGCAGAGGAAAAAAATATGGAATCACTCAATTCTGAGGAAAAAATTATGGAATCACCCTGTAAATTTTCATCCCCAAAACTAACACCTGCATCATATCAGATCTGCTCGTTAGTCTGCATCTAAAAAGGAGTGAACACACCTTGGAGAGCTGTTGCACCAAATGGACTGACATGAATCATGGCTCCAACATGAGATATGTCAATTGAAACAAAGGAGAGGATTATCAAACTCTTAAAAGAGGGTAAATCATCATGCAATGTTGCAAAAGATGTTGGTTGTTCACAGTCAGCTGTGTCTAAACTCTGGACCAAATACAAACAACATGAGAAGGTTGTTAAAGGCAAACATACTGGTAGACCAAGGAAGACATCAAAGCGTCAAGACAGAAAACTTAAAGCAATATGTCTCAAAAATCAAAAAATGCACAACAAAACAAATGAGGAACGAATGGGAGGAAACTGGAGTCAACGTCTTTGACCGAACTGTAAGAAACCGCCTAAAGGAAATGGGATTTACATACAGAAAAGCTAAACGAAAGCCATCATTAACACCTAAACAGAAAAAAAACAAGGTTACAATGGGCTAAGGAAAAGCAATCGTGGACTGTGGATGACTGGATGAAAGTCATATTCAGTGATGAATCTCGAATCTGCATTGGGCAAGGTGATGATGCTGGAACTTTTATTTGGTGCCGTTCCAGTGAGATTTATAAAGATGACTGCCTGAAGAGAACATGTAAATTTCCACAGTCATTGATGATATGGGGCTGCATGTCAGGTAAAGGCACTGAGGAGATGGCTGTCATTACATCATCAATAAATGCACAAGTTTACGTTGATATTTTGGACAATTTAAAGGATGTTTGGGGATGATGAAATCATTTTTCAAGATGATAATGCATCTTGCCATAGAGCAAAAACTGCAAAAACATTCCTTGCACAAAGACATGTAGGGTCAATGTCAACGAGCAGATCTGATTTGATGCAGGTGTTAGTTTTGGGGATGAAAATTTACAGGGTGATTCCATAATTTTTTCCTCAGAACTGAGTGATTCCATATTTTTTTCCTCTGCTTGGTCTAAAAAAGTAACAGTTACTGACTGCCACAACCTTTTTTCTTGATTTCTTATAGTGTTTCTTAAAGCCAGAAAGTTGCCATTTGAAATGACTTTAGTTTTGTGCCATGTCTGTGATCTGCTTTTTTTCTACAAAATTAATCAACTGAATGAACATCCTCCGAGGCCGGTGATTCCATAATTTTTGCCAGGGGCTGTAATCCTCATCTTTAACTTTACACACACACACACACACACACACACACACACACACACACACACACACACACACACACACACACACACACACACACACACACACACCCTGATGCATTCAATGTCTCTCTCTCTTTCTCTCTCCCTCTCTTTCTCTCATTTCATTCTCTCTCTCTCTCTCTCTCTCTCTCTCTCTCTCTCTCTCTCTCTCTCTCTCTCTCTCTCTCTCTCTCTCTCTCTCTCTCTCTTTCATTCTCTTTCTCTCCCTCTGTCTCTCTTTCATTCTCTCTCTCTCTCAATTCAATTTCAATGGAAACATATGTTTACATTGTCAAAGCAAGCGATACAGAGAGCAACAAAAGAAAATAAAAATTAAGTAGATGTACATACAGTTAGTTTTTTTTAAATTGCTAAAACACAAAACCCAATTGTCTAAACCAAATGACCAGTTCTCTAAAAACATAATAAAACTAGCTCCCATTTGCCAAAACCATAAACACGTCACATGAAGACACAATTCACAAAACGCAGTCCTCCTTTTCTCATAAATCTAAACACATTTTGCCTTGCTAAAACACAAGTTGCATAAAACTCTGCTCAGATTCTCAATTTAAAGCTCAAGTGATGCAAAATGCTTGCCACAGTCAGCAAAACCTGAACACAATGTACACACCTGGCTTCATTCATTAAACATAACGACTCAGAATTGTAGACACTTGTTGCAAGTGATGTGACCACACCTATAGAAGCCAGTTCAGAGTGCACAGTTTGCTGAAGGTTCCAAATGTATACAGTACCACAGTGGACAGAGGCAGAATCAGAGGAAGAGGAGTTAGAGTCAGAGGAGGGAGAGGAGCAGGACAAGGAAGAAGACCAAGGCAAACTCGCACCATCATACCTGCGACGTAGATGAGGTCCTGTGCCCTGACCCAGCTCGACGACATGATGCCGCACAATGATGTGTGTGTGTGTGAATGTGTGTGTGGTATAGTTCAATAAATGAACAAAACCATCACACCCTGAGTATTGTGTGTAATGGATCCTCTGTAGTGTTTGCATTGAGTTGTGATACAGTACAGTAGTGTACATACTGTATTCTATGTAGATTTACATACTGTTGATATGAAACACACAAATCTTTGAATGCTACATACTCTACAGTAATATATTTTCAGAACAGATACTGTTCAGATACAGATACTATGCTTTGGCAGTTGTGAACAAATGTATAAAGGACATTCTCACACACTGAACATTGTGTTTTCATTTGTTTTGTTGTAGTGTGTAATGATGCATATAGTGTTTATATTTTTTGCAGGCTTTGAGCAGCTGTTTTGGTGTGACAGTTTATGTTTTGAAAAGAGAAGGTGTGGTTTTGTGTACGTAGCTTTGGAAAAGTGTGTTGTGTTTAGCGTTTTGAGAAAATGGGGGACAGTTTTGTGAAATGTGTTTTAGCAATTTAAAAAAACTGTATTACACAGATAAAGTGACATAGCAGTTTAATCTCCTGCTTTGGGTTTACGGTGGTTTGTGTCCGTTGTTCCGTGTTTTCGTGTCTTAGCGGCTCACAAACCTTGCTGCTGTGTTTGCACATTGTTGTACTTCACCCAACACATAGTGAAGTTTGTCGATGCTGGTCGTGCTCTCAAAGTCTGTGTGGGTGTTTGTCATCTGCGTCTCTGTTTGTATCTCTGATGTCTTGGTGCAGCGGGCAGGTGGTCAGGAAGTGCAGCTCTGTCTCCACCTGGTGTTGTGACCAGTGGGTGCACAGTCTGTCTTCTCTGGGGAGCCAGGTCTGTCTGTGGTGACCTTTCTCCACGGCCAGGCTGTGCTCACTGAGTCTGTAAATGGTCAAGGATTTCTCTCTCTCTCTTTTTCTCTCTCTCTCCCTCCCCCTGTCTCTCTCTCTGTCTCTTTCTCTCTCTCTCTCTCGTCTCTCTCTCACCCCGTCTCCCTCCCTCCCTATGTCTCACTCTCCCTCCCTCTGTCCCCCCCCCCACGTACTGATCCAGTTCCCTTATGTGGAAAATAGGTGCTAAAGTGTCTGGGCAAGACAGTAAATGGCAAATTGTGCGTCACGAGCAGGTTAGTGACATTGTTGAGGGTGAGTGTGAATTACGACTGGAGCACTAATAATGCCACTCGTTTAGTTATCTCTCAAAGATTACATCACCACTTTGTGACATGAGCAAAGGAGATCAAAGTACCTGGAGTGTTTGCCTTCAAAATGAAACTCCTTCTCACTCCAGTCATCAAGGTCCGGGGCCGGAACTTGCCCGAGCACCATCGTTGGGAGGACACCTGTGAGGAGGAGGTAGGACATAGACAAATAAGACTTTAGTTTTTCAAAGAATTCCTTCCTGAAACATCTGTGTGGTCCATCAGGAAAAAGGGAGGCAACAGGAGGGTGGCTACATGACGGTGCCACTTTAGTACACTGAAGTACGTTCATGTGGAAAAAGCCCAGAGAGGGAATCCACTAAAAAGAAATAACAGCTGGGCTACAAGCTCTTTGACTTGTCCAGTGCATTCAACACCATCCAGCCTGACTTGCTCAGCAATCAGCTATGTGACATGAAGGTAGAGGCTCCACTGGTGGCCTGGATTACCAACTACCTCACAGGCCGCTCACAGTATGTGAGGCTGTGAGACATTATATCCAACACCATCAAGAGGAGCACAGGGGCACCACAGGGGATGGTCCTGTCTCCCTTTCTGTTCACACTCTATACCTCAGACTTCAGGTTCTGGTCACAGTCCTGCCACCTGCAGAAGTTTTCGGACGACTCTGCCATTGTTGGCTGCATCGGCAGGGACCAGGAGGCTGAATACAGGAGTATGGTGGACAGGTTTGTGGAGTGGTGTGGACTCAACCACCTGCAGCACAACATATCACAGACGAAGGAGCTGGTGGTGGACCTCAGAAGATGAAAGACCTGTCCAAATTCAGTTACCATTAATGGAACTGAGGTGGATATTGTGGACTATTACAAGTACCTGGATGTCCACATAGACAATAAAGTGGACTGGACTGTAAACACAGATGTTGTGTATAAGAAAGGTCAGAGCCGACTGTACTTCCTCTGGAGGCTCAGATCTTTCAATGTCTGCAGAAATATGTTGCAGATGTTTTACCACTCAGTGGTCTCCAGCACCATCTTCTACACTGTAGTGAAGCAAGCTGAAGGCAGCTGACATGAACAAAGTCAAAGAGCTCAGGACTGGCTATGTCCTGGGGGTGGAACTGGAGTATGTGATGGAGGTGTCAGAGAGAAGGATGTTGAGGAAACTGCTCACCAGGAAACAACACCTCCAACCCCCTGCATGCCACACTGATGTCCTGTAGGAGCACCTTCAGCAAAAGACTGAGGCCACCGAGGTGCACCACAGAATGCCACAGGAGATCCTTCCTACCTGTGGCAATCAGACTGTATAATTCCTCTCCTTCTACAGGATGAATACGTGAAAATCAGAGTTTTTTAGTTACTCAGAGCTATGTGCAATACTGTCAACATGCTGTCTAAGTATCTCAGGCTTTTGCATAAACATGTTGTACTCATTGTTCAAAACAATTTCTTTTCGGATTAAAAAAAGTTCTTTTTTATTCTCATTTTTCTTTTTGTGTCAATATGTGACTAGATGGGAGTTGATGCATGTGTCTAGGTGGTTCCACAATTCTCCTTCATGCATGCTGATTAATTTAACTGAACATTCAGCGACTCAGAACGTTTCTTGTATTATCAGCCAGTTGCCTGGAACATTATTTATTTTATTTAAATATTGCCAAAATACTTTCGGAAACATTCAGCTGAGGTTAGTTTCTACTCTCAGCTGACACTGATCAGTTAAAAACAGCTCATTATACATAATACATACATTCATCTTTAAGCACTTATCCGGGAAAGGTTCATGGGGCAACAGCTCCAGCAGGGGACCCCAGACTTCCCTTTCCCAGGCCACATTAACCACCCCTGACTGGAGGATACTGAGGTGTTCCCAGGTCAGCGTGGAGATATAATCTCTCCATCTAGTCCTGGGTCTTCCCCGAGGTTTCCTCCCAGCTGGACGTGTCTGGAACACCTCCGTAGGGAGGGGCCCAGGAGGCATCCTTACCAGATGCCTGAACCACCTCAGCTGGCTCCTCTCAAGGCGAAGGAGCAGCTACCTCTAGCTCTTCATGAATGACTGAGCTTCTCACCTTATCTACAAAGGAGACACCAGCCACCCTCCTAAGGAAGCCCATTTCTGCTGCTTGTACCTGCAGTCTAGTTCTTTCGGTCATGACTCAACCCTCATGACCAAAGGTGAGAGTAGGAATGAAGACTGAGCAGTAGATCGGGAGCTTTGCCTTTTGGCTCAGCTCCTTTTTCGTCACAACAGTACAGTAGAGTGAGTGCAACACTGCCCCTGCTGTACCTATTCTCTGGCCAATCTCACGCTCCATTGTCCCCTCACTCATGAACAAGACCCCGAGGTACTTGAACTCCTTCACTTGGGGCAAGACCACATTCCCTACCCGGAGTAGGCAATCTGTCAGTTTTCTGCTGAGAACCACGGTCTCAGATTTATAGGTGCTGATTTTTATGGATCTTTCTGGATTTTCCAGAGTATAAGTCACTTTTTTTTATACATTTGGGAGGTCCTGCAACTTTTACTGTGGTGCAACTTATATATGTTTTTTTTTAAAGTAACAATTATACTCCAGAAAATATGGTAATTCATAATTGTACAGATTTGGTTTCACTTTTCACTTAGAGAGCAACATTTGAATAAATATTGTAGAAGGAAGCTTGATTTTTATAAAATTCAGTTGTGACGTCATGAATCAGTAGAAACAGTTTAAAGTGCTTTTGTGGATCCTCCTTCTGGGATCCTGTAAAAGGATGGTTCCTCCTTATTTGGTCTGGACAGAACTTGAATTGTTCCTCCAGAGTCTGAGGTTCATCAATCATCTTCCAGCAAGAACAAGACCAAACTTTGCAAAATCTCAACTGGGACCCGGCGCCACGAGGGGGCATTTGGGGGAGACGCCCCCTCACATCATCAACCTCACCCCCTTGGATGTGAGAGTTATCAAAAATTAAAAAAAAAAAAGAAAGAAAAAGAAATACTGGAAAATATAGAGCCTCGCAGTTTCGCTAATTTTTTTAGTCCCATTTTGCATGCTTTTTTTTTTTTTTTTTTTACAGCGCATTGTGCTCTGCGCCCTCATCAAGCAGGCTGGTGTTCTGTCGAGATGATGGGACAACTGTTGCGGCACCGCGAAGGGAGAGTACGCGCATTGTGTTCTGCGTGTCTGTTTATAAGAATCTTCTCGCCCAGAAGAAAAAAGAGCGCCAACAACTACCCATAACTGTGTTCTTCACACGGAAAAAGACACCTGCAGCGAGGCCTTCAGTGGAAAAAGACACCTGCAGGGAGGTGTGACTCAGTGGAAAAAGCGGCGCTACGACGAAGAGGCGCGATCAGAGGAACTGTGAAATACTGGTCAGTCACTATTAAAAATTTCTTATGTGTCCAACCTGTAGGTTGATCGTTAAAATTAAATTTGTTAGTTCTAAAAGCCATCATAATTATTTATAGGAAAACGTTCTATTTTTATTTCTCAAACAAATGTTTGCGCCTGAAAACGGGTTGGTCTTATTTTTCTACTAAGGTTTGAACTTTGAGAGTGTTTACACATGAGAGAAAAGTGAGAAAATGTTAATGCCTGTTTGAGAAAAGTGTATAAAGTGTGTAGTGAGGGGTTTTACAGCTTTAAAACGTCTATAATAATTGTAAAAAATAACGCTGTCTACTTCGCGGATTTCGCCTATTGCGGGCTATTTTTATAATGTAACTCCCACGATAAACGAGGGACCACTGTACATGAAAGGTTTATCTTTGACCCGTTGTGTGACTGTCATGCCCAATTGCGCTGTGTTTGCGCTTGTGATGGAGGGCTGTATGTGGGGTTAATCTACTGTCTCGTGTCATTTCTCAGATCAGTTGTTGGTTTGGTTTTGTGGTATGCAGGACATCACTTGACCGAGGGTCTATATGTTCAAATAATAATAAAAAAAATACTGTCATCACTCTTTACTCTTACTCAGTCAGTCTCTTACAACAGTGTAGCCTAAATACACAAGCTTTCTAGGAGCGCACCCAATTCATTACACACGCTCAGAGGCACGTACCCTCCAGTGCGCACTTTTTTATGGTGGGGGGGGGGGACGACCCCGCCCCCTGTGATAAACTCATCGCCCCTTTAATATTTTTTTTCTGGCGCCGGGCCTGTCTCAACTAAAGAGTGGCTGAACTTCCTGACCCAGAAACCAGCTGTGAGTGTCTAATATGTGCTGACCGAAGACCGCTCAGAATCATAAAAAATTGTCATAAACAAAGAAACAAAAAAATCTCACCCTCGTGATGGTAGACCATGAAGCTGATGTGTCCCGGCGAGTGAGGATGATCATTCTTGTCACCAATGATGACTGTCAGAGTGCTTGTGGAGCTCATTGGAGGAGAACCGCTGTCAACCATGAGAACTAGAAGACGGTACTCCTTCTGCCGCTCACGGTCGAAGGTCCGGAGGGCAGTAATGGCTGCGCTCCCATTCCGCAAGTCCGTCAAATTAAAATTGGTGGCATCTGAGGTGAGCATGAGGAGTCGGATGGAGAATGGACCGCCATTGGCAGCGGTATCACGATCGGTGGCATGGAGGAGGAGAGAGGTTTTGTTCATTTGTACTGGCTGTGGTGCGGCAGCGTTCTCCCAAACAATGGGTTTATAGAGGACCTCAAACTCCGGTCCGTTGTCGTTAACGTCAAGTACAGTTACCATAACGATTGCTGTGCCGGCGAGAGGCGGACTGCCGCTGTCTGTGGCAAGGACCATGATCCTGTGCTGTGAGAGCTTCTCCCTGTCTAAAGAATTGGCCACCACCACCCAGCCGGACTGGTCCACCAAGAACTGACTGTAGGGGTCGGACTCTTTGGAAATACTGTACGTAAAGTGTCCATTAAGTCCTGAGTCTAGATCAGAAGCTGTAACCTGAGCAACAATTGTTCCCACCGGAACATCTTCAGACATCGCTGGTGCTTCATAAAACTGCGGGAAGAAGACGGGGGCGTGGTCATTGGTGTCTTCCACCTGAACCAGGCAGTAGGCCAAGCTGAAGAAATCTGCATCCTCAGCCTTCAGAGTCAGATTAAAAGTCCTCTCAAGGGGCTTCTCAAAATCCAGCTTCTTCTTTAGCTTTATTACACCACGCTGGTTCAGCTTGTCCGTTTCCACAAAGAACTTTCTATCTTTATCGCCTCCGATGATGCTGAAGGTAACCATGGCATATTCACTGCCGTCTCCATCCGTTGCTGAAACAGCGAGAACCTCACTGTTCACCTCCAAGTCCTCTGCCACCTGATGCACCAAAAATATGATCATCACCACCAACCCTTGTTTTACAGTTTAATCTTCTGATATCCAGCTGTGATAAACATCTGTATTCATGTGACAGGAAGTCATGGCCCTGTTTTAAACAGACTCACCTGAGCAGTGTAGACCTTCTGAGTGAAGATAGGTGGGTGGTCATTGATGTCTGAGACAATGATGGTAGCTGTCCCTGTCCCCGCTAACCCTCCACCATCCCTGGCCTCAACCACTACCAGATACTGTTCCTCTGCCTCCCGGTCCAGAGAACGTAGAACTGTGTAGATGGTCCCCGTGGTGGCATTGATGGAGAACAGGTTGAGGTTGATTTCATTACGGATGTTTTGGATAATGCTGTAGGTCAGCACAGCATTCTTACCCTCGTTGGGGTCATCCAAGTCCATGGCACGCATCTCCATAACTGAGGTGTCAGCAGGTGAGTTCTCAGGAACGTGTCCGATGAAACAGCTGTCTACGTCCAACGCTGGGCATGGAAAGAATGGCAAATTATCATTGATGTCACGGACCTCCAATAGTACGTCAGCAAATCCTGCCAGTCCCGCCCCTCCCTCGTCTGTTGCAAGCACAAGAAATCTCCAGGCTGGTTTCTCTTCCCGATCAAGGCGCTGCTGGGCATAGATCCTTCCAGTATGTTCATCGATGGTGAATTCCCCACCAGCGCCCTGGCCGTGGAGGGAGTAACGGACGGCAGTCTGGTCTGCTTCTTGGTCTGGATCTGTTGCAGAAACCTGCAAAAGACACAGAAGAAAAAAAAAATACCATTATTACATCATATTTATTATCTTAGCACTATCTTTCATGTCTCACATCTCATGTTGTGTCTCTCGATCTCAATGAGTGAGATTAAGAGATGCCTGGGAAGATCTTATGGCGTTTTTTGTCCAAACTATTTCAGACACTGCATATCAAACCTCATGATAATTCTTCTACTTGAAGGTAAAGAAATGTATTTCAGATTTGACCTGCTAACAGCTGTTTACATTTCTCTGTGATAAAAAAAAGTCTGCAGTATATTTATTAATGTACTGATTTTACTGAATTAAGCTCTTCCAGGAGCAAAATGATTATTCCAAGCAAATGGCAAAGAATCAACAGGCATTGTGGCCTTCAGGCTTGTTTTTCACTTTGGGAACAGAGGGGATGATTGCAGTCTAGGAACAGAAGTGAAAAAGAAGCCAGCAGGCCACAGATCCTGTTCAGTCTTCTCCATTTGCTTGGAATAATCAGTCTGCTCGCACAACCGTTTAATAAATTAATAAATAACTAAATGCACAACTAAACATGAACCTGGAGTTTTCTCCATTCTGTGGAACATTTCATTGGTGATAATTTTAGTGTTTGCTGTTGGATTTGATTTGGACGCACTGCACAGAACCACCACACATCACTGACCTCCAAGATGAAGACGGGCAGCTGGGTGAGCTCCTCCATCACGGTGGCGTGGTACTCGCTTTGACTGAACACAGGCGCCTCATCGTTATGGTTAACCACCTGAACCAGTACCAGAGTCTCATTTTCCCACTTCCCGTCTGACGCGACCAGCCGCAGCCTGTAGCGCTGCTCCATCTCATAGTCCAGTGGCTGAGCCACAAAGATGGTGCCCACCTCCGGCTCCACGTCGAACGTGCCCATGGTGTTTCCTGCGGTGATCTGGTAGCGTAGCTTCGCATGAGCACCTAAGTGGAAAAAGATGAGGACAATTAATCACAATTCTCACCATCCCACATTTGATCCTGATTTTGGTCTGCTTGAGCTTTCTTCCTCTAACCTAACAAGTGCATCGTCTGTTTGAACCCACGGCGCCCTCGGCAAATACTGATTGATAAGTGACATTTTTGTACAGATTGCTTGTACAAAGCAGAGTTCGGTGTTTGTGGTCTGTTTTGTGACCGGTGTTTGTGTGTTAGAGGACAAGTTTGGACATGCCTATCTCGGCTTTCAGTGCTTACGAGTCGAGTGAGCATAAGAGAAATTGTGGAGAGCTGGACATGTCCAAACTTGTCCTCTAACACTTCGAAACGGAGGTGTTCCTTTGTCTCGCTTCATCAGCGAATTGGTCGTGACGCGTGCAGCCTCCGCGCGGCTTTACATGACAAAATCTCTTGTTAAAAGTGAAATCTGCCAGAAAA